>NW_027507785.1:54077083-54197083 GCF_037356315.1 Lithobates pipiens
ATGTGATGGTTTCGCTGAACTGTATTGCTGAAACTATGTTGGAACGCACGGTGCGAGTGTTTGGAACGCATCGCGCATGCGCAGTACGCAATTTCTGGCGGCAACGTCACTTCCGCAGCATCCTGTGATAGGCAGCAAAATGTGACACTACACCAGAACAATAAATAATCTTTGTTGCCATCACAACGGGGCGGGACTTCCGATGCCGCCGCCTGTTGTGATGACAACCTGTGCAATTAATGGCGGCGAGACTGCGCATGCGCGAGATCGGCGCTCTAACGGGCGGTGCATGCTGGTCCATCAGCATGCCCGTATCCCGGAAGAGGATGCCTGTGGGCTTCACATGCCCACAGGCAAAATGGAAACGCTCGGGAGGAAAGTTTATAAGTTATCCATATCGGAAAAAAGTGACAGGAAATCGAGTGGAAAACAAAAGAAGTGAGTGCTTAATTTAGTGCTGTTATTGCTTGTCATACTGCTAACAAAAAAAAAACTTCCAGACAGTGGAATCCCGCTTTAACGTCTTCATCGCCCCCTAGTGCTTAACCCCTTCACCGTAGGGTTGCCACCTTTTCTTTAAGTCAAACCCGGACACTTTAGCAGCGCACAGCAATTTGTTTTTATACATATATTTTGATATTAAATAACATTTCTAATCATATGAAGTTAATAACAAGGGCCTCTTTTTACACCTGAACTCACAGAGTTTCCTTTCACTATAAGGGGGACTCTGCAGACTCTGATGTAATGGAGAACTCTGGGGAGTAAGGGATGCTCTGGGAACCATGATTTAAGGGGTAACACAGAGAACTCTGATGTAAGGGGAAACACTGTGACCTCTGGTGTAAAGGGGAACTCTGATGTAAGGGGTGACCTGAGAACCCTGACACTCTCAGCTTAGACAACTGCATGCAGCAACCCTGCTGGGAAGCCATAGCCCAGTCTAAATAATGTGTCTAGGTTTCAGGCAGTCTGAAACCTGGACACATGATTCCAAACCCGAACTGTCCAGGTGAATCCTGGACAGGTGGCAACCCTACTTCACCGCCAGTGTCATTTACACAGTAATCAATGTATTTTTTATAACACTGATCGCTGTATAAATGACAATGATCCTAAAATAGTGTCAAAAGTGTCCGATGTGTCCGCCATAATGTCGCAGTCATGATAAAAATCACAGATCGCCGCCATTACTAATAAAACAAACATTTATAATAAAATGCCATAAAACTATCCCCTATTTTGTAGACGCAATAACTTTTGCGCAAACCAATCAATATACGCTTATTACGATTTTATTTACCAAAAATATGTAGAAGAATAAACTGAGAAAAAAAATGTTTTATATATTTTTGGGGGATATTTATTAAAGCAAAAAGTAAAAAATATTGAGTTTTTTTCAAAATTGTCGCTCTTTTTTTATTTATAGCGCAAAAAATAAAAACCGCAGAGGTGATCAAATACCACCAAAGGAAAGCTCTATTTGTGGGAAAAAAATTACGTCAATTTTGTTTGGGTGCAACGTCGTACGGCCGCGCGATTGTCAGTTAAAGTGACCCAGTGTCGAATCGCAAAAAGTTCTCTGGTCAGGAAAGGGGTGAAATCTTCCGGGGCTGAAGCGGTTAAGTCAACAACATCTCAAACACAGGCGTGTTTGCCTGCACCGCATCGCATGGTACAGGAGTACCATGTGATCCGGTTGCCATGAATTATTTTAAGTAGCGCATGCGGATATTTCTCCACTCAGCCAGCGGCCTTTAGAAGCCATCAGGATACGTTATGCCCTGTACACACGGTCGAACTTTCCGACGACAAAATCCATCTGATATTTTCCGACAGTTTTAGAAAATGACAGCGTTTACAGCAGGGGGTCTCAAACTGGCGGCCCTCGAGCTGTTGCAAAACTACAAGTCCCATGAGGCATTGCAAGGCTGACAGTTACAAGCCTGACTCCCACAGGCAGAGGCATGATGGGAGTTTCACAACAGCTGGAGGACCGCCAGTTTGAGACCCCTGGTTTACAGACTGAAGTTTCTATTAACATTCAATTCCAAAACGCTTCTGTAGCAATTTTATATGCTATATTTTGTTTTAACAGAAGTAGCATTCTCCTTTAAGAAGAGCAATGACCTTCATTGTACTATAAGCAGACTGATATGTCGATGACCAAGCTGTATTGCTTCACTGCAACAGAGAAAAAGCAAGATCACCCATTGTCAGGGCCTGGGTCACCTGCTGGTGGCAATGTGGTTCCCCGGGGTAGAGGGTTGTAGTTCCAGTCTCCACCAGCGGGTGTTTCCCAACAGCCAGCAGATCCCAGAAATCAGTCTCCACCTGATGCTGCCTGCTGGGAGGGTATTTAGTCCCCTCCCCTGTTATTACACTTCACTTCAGTGTTTTGCCTGCCAGCCAGGTGCATGCTTGTTGTGAAATCCTGAACCTGATCCTTCTACTGCCTTACACCTATATCTTTCTTCTGTCTTGTACCCTGCTGCCTCGTACCTGCTCCCCTTTTTCCTGATTTCAGACCCCCCTCCCCCACTTGCATCTGCGGTATTACCCTGTTTATCTGTGTTACACATTTTTGTACATATTATATATAGTTAGTTTATTAGTTAGGCTTCCTATTACTTAGTTTGGTAGCTTGTTACGTTTTTATGCCTTTGGGTTATGGTTATTATTATTATTATTATTATTATTATACAGGATTTCACTTGTATTTTCACATTTGCTGTGTTTTCTGTTTGCTGGTGTTCGGATGTGTTTTGTTTCACTTTAAATTAATCTTGCTTAAAGAGGAAGTAAACCCTGATGGGTTTACTTCCTCTTTTTTTCCCTGCAAAGATAAAGCATAATGGACTACTATGCATCGCATAGTAGCTCATTATGTGTCACTTACCTGACACAGGAGCCAGCGAAGTTGTCGCTGTCCCCTGTAGTCCGCCGCATCCATCTTGCTGGTGGCGTCTCGCAGCTCCGACGAATGACAGCGGCGAAGCCGCGATGACGTCACTCCCGCGCATGCGCACGGGAGTCGCGTCTCGCAGCTCCGCCGCTGCCATTCGGCAAAGCAGCGATGACGTCACTCCCGCGCATGCGCACGGGAGTCGACAAATTAGGCAAATCCATTCTTGGACTTGCCGCATTTAGTGCGTCTGCGCGCCGCTGTCTACGGCGCATGCGCCGTAGACAGCGGTGCCCATTTTCGGGCAAATATCTCTTAAACCATATAGGTTTAGGAGATATTGCTTGGACCTACAGGTAAGCCTTAATCTAGGCTTACCTGTAGGTCAAAGTGGTTTGAAAGGGTTTACTTCCTCTTTAAGTTGTATATACAGTGCCTTGCGAAAGTATTCGGCCCCCTTGAACTTTTCAACCTTTTGCCACATTTCAGGCTTCAAACATAAAGATATAAAATTTAAATTTTTTGTGAAGAATCACCAACAAGTGGGACACAATTGTGAAGTGGAACGAAATCTATTGGATATTTTAAACTTTTTTAGCAAATAAAAAACTGAAAAGTGGTGCGTGCAAAATTATTTGGCCCCTTTACTTTCAGTGCAGCAAACTCACTCCAGAAGTTCAGCAAGGATCTCTGAAAGATCCAATGTTGTCCTAAATGACTGATGGTGATAAATAGAATCCACCTGTGTTTAATCAAGTCTCTGTATAAATGCACCTGCTCTGTGATAGTCTCAGGGTTCTGTTGAAAGCGCAGAGAGCATCATGAAGACCAAGGAACACACCAGGCAGGTCCATAATACTGTTGTGGAGAAGTTTAAAGCCGGATTTGGATACAAAAAGATTGCCCAAGCTTTAAACATCCCAAGGAGCACTGTGCAAGCGATCATTTTGAAATGGAAGGAGTATCAGACCACTGCAAATCTACCAAGACCTGGCCGTCCCTCTAAACTTTCAGCTCAGACAAGGAGAAGACTGATCAGAGATGCAGCCAAGAGGCCCATGATCACTCTGGATGAACTGCAGAGAACTACAGCTGAGGTGGGAGAGTCTGTCCATAGGACAACAATCAGTCGTACACTGCACAAATCTGCCCTTTATGGAAGAGTGGCAAGAAGAAAGCCATTTCTCAAGGATATCCATAAAAAGTCTTGTCTAAAGTTTGCCCCAAGCCACCTGGGAGACACACCAAACATGTGGAAGAAGGTGCTCTGGTCAGATGAAACCAAAATCCAACTTTTTGCCCACAATGCAAAACGATATGTTTGGCGTAAAAGCAACACAGCTCATCACCCTCAACACACCATCCCCACTGTCAAACATGGTGGTGGCAGCATCATGATTTGGGCCTGCTTTTCTTCAGCAGGGACAGGGAAGATGGTTAAAATTGAGGGGAAGATGGATGCAGCCAAATACAGGACCATTCTGGATGAAAACCTGTTGGAGTCTGCAAAAGAGATGAAACTGGGACGGAAATTTATCTTCCAACAAGACAATGATCCCAAACATACAGCAAAATCTACAAAGGAATGGTTCACAAATAAACGTATCCAGGTGTTAGAATGGCCAAGTCAAAGTCCAGACCTGAATCCAATCGAGAATCTGTGGAAAGAGCTGAAAACTGCTGTTCACAAACGCTCTCCATCCAACCTCACTGAGCTCGAGCTGTTTTGCAAGGAAGAATGGGCAAGAATTTCAGTCTCTCGATGTGCAAAACTGATAGAGACATACCCCAAGCGACTTGCAGCTGTAATCGCAGCAAAAGGTGGCTCTACAAAGTATTAACGCAAGGGGGCCGAATAATTTTGCACGCCTCACTTTTCATTTTTTTTATTAGTTAAAAAAGTTTCAAAAATCCAATAGATTTCGTTCCACTTCACAATTGTGTCCCACTTGTTGGTGATTCTTCACAAAAAATAAAAATGTTACCGTATATACTCGAGTATAGGTCGATCTGAATATAAGCCGAGGCCCCTAATTTACCACAAAAAAAATGGGAAAACTTATTGACTCGTGTATAAGCCAAGGGTGAGACATGCCTGTCCATCCCTGTGTGTCCATCCCTGTGTGTCTATCCCTGTTTGTCCATCCCTGTTTGTCCATCCCTGTGTGTCCATCCCTGTGTGTCCATCCCTGTGTGTCCATCCCTGTGTCCAGCCTACCTGTGTCCTGTGCCTCTTTGTCCTTCTGCAGCGATCTGCATGTAAAAACATGCCAGGATCGCCGCACCTCTTCTCCTCGTCTGTGACAGACGGTGGCCATTCCACTGTTCAAAAGCCGCGCCTCCGTCTGTGATAGGCCGAACACTCAATTTCCCAGCAGTCAGTGTTCCACCTATCACGGACATCCTCTCATCCTCGTCCGTAGTATGAGGATGAGCGGATGTCCGTGATAGGCGGACCACTGACTGCTGGGAAATTGAGTGTTCCGCCTATCACAGACAGGGAGGCGCGGCTTTTGAATAGTGGAATGGCCGCCGTCTGTCTGCACGACACGCTGATCGGGTAGACAGACGGCGGTGACTCGAGTATAAGCCGAGGGGGGCACTTTCAGCCTAAAAAAAGGGTGGCAAAAGGTTGAAAAGTTTAAGGGGGCCGAATACTTTCGCAAGGCACTGTAGTCTGGTCTCAGTTTCCTGAGTGTAGCTACACAGATTTAGACATCCGTGCTGCTGACTCCTGACACCCATATGGCTATGTTGTCTGGCAGGGGTGCCCAGACCATAAATCTGGATAAACAGCAATATCTTTGGTCGGTAAAACATTTCACATATACATATTTCAGCTCCCAATTATGTATTTAGCTTTTTTTTTCTTGGGTCCATCTATAAGCCCTTTCAGTGCCAGGCACGGAATAGTTTTATATAATCTGTAAAGCCTATTGAAATATGTTGATGCTGTATAAATACTAAAAAATAAAGTTTAGCTGCATAATACACAAGGGCACAGCTGAGCTGATTTCACAGTGTTAGATTATGAAGCGAAATTCATGGAAAGCGTGCGGTCATCAGCCGTGGAGACTTTTCATTAGTCAAGCCCTGGACAGCCTGCCTTCCTTGCTCCAGATAATGAAATTCTTGCAAAGATTCTGATTTCAGGATCCCAGCTGAGCCCAAAGAGCTTAATTGCACTTAACCCCCTATTGAAAAGCCTCCTGAACATATGGCATGGCATGGCCGGGAATTGGAAAGGAAGAGACGGCACATGACCGTGCATACATATCACCGGGACTCGGACTTACCAGTGCTGAAAGACGATGCTGTCAACGCTTAATTGCTCTGGAAGCCCTACAAGTGAAATAATGGAGGGCTTTATTGAGTGAAGCGTTCTTTCTGGTAATCCAATACCATAATTGGTGGAACAAGTCTGGTCACCAGAGTTTATCACTTCGGTGATCTTCAGAAATTAAGAAGTTTTCTGACTTTTTTTAAGCAACTGTGTTGCTTTTCAAAAAATTGAAGGCATTGCTCCTGCAATAGAAGACTTGTGAAAATGTACATTTCTGGTGTGGGGCAATTCTGAACTTTGTTCTCCAACACTCACTGTGGTTCCTGCGTCTTGTGAGGACATAGGAGCCAGCAGGAGGAACCAGTAAGGGCAGAAGGTGATGCCAGCATTTAATAATCCTGGAATTGTCAAATTCTGAAGACTGTGGAGACAATATTTTAAGGCAGCGAAATTCACACTTGTCGACCGCCGTAGGGGAGTCTTGCTTTTTTTATTTTATCTTTTTTGGAAAACAACCCTTTCCTTGGAAATTTTGATAAAATTCTCTGCCAAATCCGCGGTTTTCAGCTTATAAACATCCCATTGTTACACAATAAATGTAGCGTTACCACCCTAAGGGCTTCTGATTTTAACTAGTTCTTCTCCAACAAATACAGAGGCTGCCTGTCTCCGCAAGAACCAGTCCATTCACACCAGTTTATAGCAATAAACAGCCTAGGGCAGTGGTTTCCAAACTGCGGCCCTTTGCTTGCTTTTATCTGACCCTTGGGGCACTTTTTCATCTACTGATATCAACAACGGGGCACAACCCCCCCCCCCCCCTCCACTAACACCAATGAAGGGGCACAATTCCTCCCAATGACATCAACTATTAGGCTCAATGATACTGATGGTGCACAATTCCTCCTACTGACACCAACAATGGGACACAATTCCTCCCAATGACATCAACAAATGGGCCCAATAACACCAATGATGGGGCCTAATTCCTCCTTAAAACACCAGCAATTGAGCCCAATGACACCAATGATGGGGCATAAATCCTCCCAATGACATCAACAATGAGGCACAATCCCTCCCACTAGCACCAAAGATGGGGCGTTATTGTTTCCCGCTGACATCAGGACCGTTTCTACCACCAAGGGCCACAGTCCGTTCCCCTAAAGTCTGAATAACAGTTAACTGGCCCCTTCTTTATAAAGTTTGGTACCCCTAGTCTAGGGGAGGTATATATATTGTTGCATGAAGAATTTCAACAGGAGAGGGGGTTAGGGATGGGATACTCCAAAACACTCAGCACTTAGGTCGAGGACAGTCTTCTCTAGAAGTAATAGCGAGTATTGAACAATCTAGGGCCTCACAGCTGAAGACCATGGGGCAAGTCTTTATGGTATCTGGTTACCTTTTGCCAATGCACACCTGCCAGGAAAGTCAGCTTTAAGTACCCAGTCACAGGGATTTGTTTAAGGTCACTACTCATGAATTCCCATGACAGCTGTCACCTCCCAGCTTCCTCCAGATACAGTCCATTGAGCAGGACGGCACCTCTCCAGACCAGATCCCCTGTGGCAATTGGCTCCATCTAGGCCCCCAGCTCTGGTACTGCTGAGGCCTGAAGAGCAGCTGTACAGTCCATGGGCAGCCTGGGGGCAACAGCCCCATTGGCTCAGAAACCCTCCTGAAGAGAAGGAATCCTGCTCTCCGGTGTCTCAGACTATTTATCACCATTGCAGCTCCCTTTTGGACACCTCTCTCCAGGGATTGGCTGGAGCCTGATGAAGATTCAGGCTGGTTGTTCTGCATCTCCCACCCTAAGCTCTGGAAGTTTATTTCAGAGGCAAGGGGGGTAATCATAATCATAATCGGTGATACGCTGAAGAGACCAGGCCAAGCAATTACCACTCTCCTGACTACAGAAAGAGCCAAACTAGCATTCTATGTTAGGACGGTGCTACATCAATTAACAAACATTCTGCTCAGGTCTGTCCATGGATATTTTCCCTTGCCAGGCCCACCATCTTGCTTCTTACTCAGCCACAGCTTATGCATCAAAAACACTGCAGCACTTCTTGTGACTGGGCACGAGTCAACACAGGTATTTTCACTCTACCAAAATCTCCCTGAAAAACATTTTGTCAAAATGAATTGGAGTCAATGGAGGGAAATAAGGGGGTATTTTTGAAGGGGGTATTTTAAAGGAAGGGTGAGATGCGGTTTTACCACCCCTGCCCACTGGAATTCTAGCATTACAGCCTGACAGGGCTATTCGCATGCTGCGACTATGATGCTTTGTTTCACATCCGTTGCGTTTTTATCTTGGATTTGACAGGAGGCATTGAGATTGATGGGGCTACGCCACAACGCTTAGTTCACAGTTGCTGAATGGTTCACCATTGTAAAAGTAAAAAAAAAAGAAACGAAAAAGAAAATGGATCCAGGGGCAACAGTAGCGCCTCCTGGATGCCTGCCAGCCACTGCTATAATGCCATCTAAAAAGTGATCCACTCCAGGGGTGAAAGAGCCCTAAAAGTGCAATGTACCTTAAATGGCACCTGGTGTTTAGGGAAGCTCCTTTCAATGAATGTAACTGGGCACATGACCTCACATATTGAAGAACCCGGAAACCCATGTGTTGAAACAGCCTCTTGGCCGATCCTCAACCATTACACTTCTGGGTGTGTGCCCGCTCCCCTGTGGCACGCTGTGGCTGTTACTTCTGGCCCATATACCCCTGCAAGACATATCAGCCAGCGAGAGGAACCACAGTATGCAGCAGGGGCAATGGGTACTCAGCTCACCCAAAATATGCCACGGGGCAACAAACGGGGGAGCCTTTTAGCACCCAGGATGCCAGAAATGTAAGTATTGAGCCTGTTCTTTTACAGCCTGGGCATTATCTAAAGGTGACCCTGTTGCAGTAATGTCACATTAAATAAGCCACTGCCATCAATTGGGGGAAAAAATCGTAATTTAAGCAAAATAAATCCCACTGATGATATAGTTTTTCTGACTATTGTCATTATTTTTGTTTCTTCTTTTATTATGAGAGGTAAGGCCAAATACTAACAGGTCTAGGTCACATGTATATTTGAGATCAGAGGATAAAGCCTGGAGCTTGTGTGACCAATGTCTTCTTCCGTCGCTGTGAAGCCAGGCTGCGTGGGGTGCTCCACTAGCGATGCCAATGCAGAAAATCTAATTAGTCGAGTCATCAGTCGTTGCCATCTGCCGTCTTTGCATCTTTTGGTTATTTGATCCAGTGTAGTCATTTGTTTTGATAAAAGTCTCAGTGTACAGTATGTTGATGAAGAATATTGTTGTTGGCATCCTTTGTGTCTCCTCCATTAGACGGCTCTTCAGAGAGAGAGAGAACGAGACACACAGCCAGAAGTGCCAGTGCCATCATTATTACACATCCCCGCTGCTCCGGTCACCCAGCGCCTTCTAATTTATTCTGGCATCTTGCTCTCAGCAAAGAAATTCATGTTTTTTTGTGATATATCTCACTTGACATTGGAGAGACCAAATGCCTTTCAGGAAATCAGGTACGACTGAGCTTATGTAAGAACATTAATACTCACTTCTAAAGTTATCCTCCCTGGCAGTATTCCCAAGTGTGGCTCTGGGTTTTTAGTGCCAAAAGCGGTAACCCTGAGCCACACTCTGGATTACACAGTAGTATCCCTCTAATGTTGCTTGCCTTGCCCTACGATCCCCCGATGTCTTCCCACTGTGTCCTCTGGCCGATGCATCCATCTTCCAGGTTCTGTTCCCTGCGAGTGCCGCAACGCATGGGGCGGAGCCAGCGGGAAATTAAAAAGAATTCAAAATATAACAAATACACACTACATTGTAATCTGTAGATTACATTACTGTATCATCACCTCAGTTTTGTCCCTAGTGCTTTGTCCAGTGCCATTCCGGCACTTTTACCGTTCTTTCTGCCTGGAAACTTGAGAACATTCATGGCATCCAAAAAGTGTTCCTTGAGGTCAAAAGCGGTTTTAGACCAGCTAGAAAACAGCGATAATGAATTAGAATCCCTTTCAGAATTGATCGATAGTGATTCGTGGGGGAAATTCATCATCAGACACTGAAAGTGGCGACAGCCACGATTCTTTTATGCATTCTTTAGGGTGTGCCCCCCAAATCTTTGTTTGTCTAGCGACAATTCTGCGACTGAGCTCAGTGATGTGCGAACTTGGTGCTCTATTGACTATGGTATGGATCATGCAGCGCCCCCAAGATTCCTATTTACTGGAGCATCTGGTATAAAAGTAGACGTTGAACATGACAACTCCTTGGCATACTTACAATTATTTCTGACTGATGAGGTTATTGAAAAAATAGTTACTGAGACAAATCGGTACAAAGAGCGACAATTAGCTACACACTTGAAGTTTCCAAGAAGCAGAAAGTGGGAACCAGTGACCAAAGATGACATTTGGAAACTTCTGGGCCTAATAATACTTCAGGGAGTGGTGGGGAAACCGCTGCAGAAGCGATATTGGACACTCAATAAATTACTTGCCACTCCATTCTTTGGCACGGTCATGTCAGAGTACAGATTTTCACTGATCATGAAATATTTACACTTCGAAAACAACGAAGAATTTGATGAAACTGCTCATCCTGCACCAAAACTAAAGACATTTTGGGAAGTATCTCAAATGATTCTAAAGAATTTCCAAAGGAGCTATGTGCCAGAAAGAGATATCAGCATAGATGAAAGACTAATGGCCTACGAGGGAAGACTAAGCTGGGTTCTCTTAGCCCTTGTACACACGGTCGGAGATTCCAACGGAATGTGTCCTATCGGACCGTTTTGTCGGATATTCCGACTGTGTGTGGTCTCCATCGGACTGTTTCCGTCTGAGTATCCGACAGACCAACTTTTCCAACTTGCCGGTAAAATTTTCAGACAAAATGCTCCGATCGGACATACTCCGATCATGTGTAGCCTACTCCGACGGACAAAGTGCCATGCATGCACAGATCAAATTCCTAGACCAAAGCTATTGGCTACTAGCCTGAACGTAGTCCCGTCGTAACGAAATAACGTCATCACGTTATGTACAATCGGATTTTCCAAAAACTTAGTCCGACCGTGTGTATGCAACATCACTTCCGGAACCTCTTCCGGAATTAATCCGTCGGAATTACTCCGACGGATTTGGTTGTCGGAATCTCCGACCGTGTGTACAAGGGCTTACACGCTATGCAAATCGTCAGCTGGCTACATTTGGAATTCAGTCATATTTACTGGAAAAGGAACAAAATTCAATCCAAAATACAGGAACTATGGAATGGCAACATCTTCAGTTCTTTCACTCATTGAGCCATTGCTAAATCAGAACTATTGCATAACAACTGGCAACTTTTATACATCTCCTGAACTTTATGAGTTTCTTCTGCAAAACAAAACAGATGCCTGTGGAACCATTAGGGATAACCAGCGCGACATGCCGCCAATGTTTGGCAATAAGAAGCTGAAGACTGGAGAAATGGTTGATAGGCAGAAATGCAAAATGATCTCACTGTAATGGCGTCACAAGAGAGATGTGTACCCAATGAGTACAGTACTTCATGATACCGCCACTGTTATGGTACGCACGAAAGGTGGGGAAAAAAATCATGAAGCCACGAAGTCATGAAGTAGTGATAGACTACAATAACACCATGGGAGGTGTCGACAGAGCCAACCAAGCAATGAAATTCTACCCAACAATGAGGAAAAGCAAAAGAAGTACTACAAGATCTTCAGGCATCTTCTTGAGCAATGCTTGTGGAATGCCTACATTCTGCTAAAAAAATAAAATAGTAACAAGCCTGTGATTCATTCTGACTTAATTTGGAAAGTTGCTGAACGTATCTTTGTGAACCACCAAACACCATCAATGGCTGGGAAGAGAGCTGGACGTCGTGCTGTTGCCGTTGTCAACCCGGAACGTCTGACTGGTCGTCACTTCATGGACTACATCCCACCAACCAAGAAAAAGTCAGCACCCTGGGGGTCTGATATAATCAGACCACCAGGGAGGCTAAGGTATAGCTAAAATGATAGTTTTGGATAGAGTAGGGAATGGGTTAAAACCCCTATCCATACCCCTCTTAGGAAATTTAACTTTCTATCCTTGAGATGCAGCAGAAAACGAGAGGTAATGTCACCAAAGGGAGGGGAATTCCCATCTTAGATAGTTGTCCTTGCAATAGCTGTCCTCATTGGAAGAATTTATCCTCACTTTTTTTCTGGTGACAATTCTAACATTTTGTATTTTCCATCACAATCTGTCTCATGCTTACCAGGGAGAAATAGAGTGTGAATTTACAAAGTTGGGATAGAGACCATTAAAAACTTGACTGAGGAAAAAGGCCAGGACAAGGGGTAGGCAGGAGGGACAGCTGCCCTGAGCACAGAGGAGCAAGGGGGCAGAGAATGGACACAAGGCAGTAAACCCATTTTACAGGAGGCATTATAGGGTGGGGGAGGGGGTGCAGCGCTGAATCGTTGCCCTGGGCCCTAGATGAATCTGTCCCGGTACTACTGAGGGCCCAATCTTTATGTACTTTATGCAAACCAAAAAAAAGTGGACATCATCTTTAGTGAAAACCTGTTCTTTGCCCCATTCCCAGTAACATATATTCATCTTTCTTTCTACCCTGCCCTCCCCCTTCCTCTGACCAGTCTGTTTAGTGCCAGAAAATTATAGTACATCCATGTACAGAACCAGTGGGGAAGAAGCCTTCAGAGGCAAGGGATGAGTAAGTATTCCTTTGCATACGAGGGGAACAAAGTTAAGTTTTAAAGAACCATCTACCAAAAGAACCACCACTTTATGGGTAATGTCAAAGCTGGGGATGAGCCCGAACGATCGGGTGTTCGCCTGTTCGCTGAAATAAAAGAATTTGATGTTCTTTCAATACGATGACCTCCAACCTTTTTCTAGGCACACTACAACATACATTCGTATGGGCTCCTCTGTCATTGGGTTTTTGTTCCTTTTCAAACAACAATCTGATTATCCCAACGATGGCCCCTCTAAGGAACTATGACCAGCATCCCGAGGTATTGAGAATGACCGGCCCTATCTTGTGTGGAGACAGAAATATTCTCTGTTTGCATACTAAGAAGGTTGCATGTCTTACCCTACAGTAGACATGTGCATTTCGTTTCGTTCCGAATCTAAATTCGGATGAATTTTCATTATTCGGACATTCGGATGCATCCGAATTACCGAATTACAATGCTAACGAATTCAAACGAAATTCGGATCAAATTCTAAAAATGACATTTTGCGACTCAAATTTGGGGCCATGTATCTCGGGGCCACTTGTAGCTAGAAACCCCAAACACAGTAGAACTAGCACTACAACCTCTCCAAATTTGGGGTTTCTAGCTCCAAGTGACCCCGAGTTACGGGGCCCCAAAGTCGGGTCGCAAAATGTCATGCACTTTTCTGCAGCAGAGAATGACATTTTGCGACCCGACTTTGGGGCCACGTATATCACTTATAGCTAGAAACACCATTTGGTATACAAACACAATAGAACTAGCACTACAACATCTCCAAATTTGGGGTTTCTAGCACCAAGTGACCCTAAAGATACATGGCCCTAAAGTTGGGTCGCAAAATATTTTCGAATCCGGTTGAAAAAGTTTCCAATGCGGTTGAAATAATTTCGAATCATGTTGAAATCATTTCGAATCCGGTAGAAATATTTTCGAATTTGGTTGAAATATTTTCGAATGCGACCGATTTTTCGAATTCAGTAGAAAACGAAACGAAATCCGAAAACGAATTTAATGAATTTAACGAATATAACTAAACAAAATGAATTAATTAACGAATTAAAACGAAACAAAACTAAACAAATTTTTTCCTTTTGCACATGTCTACCCTACAGAGTACTGCAACCTGACCAAATGTTAGTTACAATTTTGAGCACCTCTACACAAATCACTATTATTGTAATTATTGGGTCTACGCATATACTACATAATAAGGGCTCTCCCTTTTTTCCTGTTAGGGGTGCTCCTTGGGCCTGCACCTTACTTCCTCGGCTACATCTCACACAAGGACCACCGACACACAACCACTATAGTGCCTCCAATGCAACTGTAGACCCAACCATCCAGGATCAAGCACAGGAACCTGGAGAAGCGATACTGGAGACGCCAGTCCCTCCTTAATTATCCCAGCAACTTCTCAGGCATCAACAGTATGCTGCTATATGAATGTCCATTTCCCAACATGAGGACAAACATATTATTAATTCCAAATCTCTCTATCAAGGGCAATGTCCCTAGAACAGTGATGGCGAACCTTGGCACCCCAGATGTTTTGGAACTACATTTCCCATGATGCTCTGGCACTCTGCAGTGTACTGGAGCATCATGGGAAATGTAGTTCCAAAACATCTGGGGTGCCAAGGTTCGCCATCACTGCCCTAGAATCTATAGTAGTATTATTGCAATGTTGTCTGGCTCACATTAATTTCTCTTTGGCAATATCTTACACAAGGAGTATCATTTGAGGATCCCAAATCTGTATTCACGCTGACTAGGCATAGATTTCAAAGACTGAATGTCCTTTATCAAGGTCATCAGTCCAATGGGGTCAGAGTATAAGGGTATCCACTGGTTGTCCGGGGATCTTCATCCCCTCAACCACAGCTCTCCTCTGATGGAGATGGTAAATACAACGTTTGGCCAGAACTCCCAATTCTAAGCCCCTGTACACATGGTCGGAGATTCAGACGGAATGTGTCCTATCGGATCGGTTTGTCGGATAATCCGACTGTGTGTGGTATGCATCGGACTGTTTCCGTCGGAATATCCGTCGGACCCAATTTTCCAACTTGTTGGAAATATTTTCAGACAAACTGGTCCGATAGGACATACTCCGATCATGTGCAGAGAATTTTGATCGGACCAAGTGCCACGCATGCTCAGATCAAATTCCTACATCAAAGCTATTGGCTACTAGCCTGAATGTAGTCCCATCGTAACGAAATTACGTCATCAGGTTCTGAAAGATCGGATTTTTCGACAACTTTGTCCGACCGTGTGTATGCAACAGTTTCGGACAAGATCCGACGGACAAAATCCGACGGATTTGGTTGTCGAAATCTCCGACCGTGTGTACAGGGGCCTAGAGAAGCACAGGGTGAATTTAGGGAATTTAAAATCTCCTTGGAGAAAATCACTTTTTAAAATGTTGAAGAAAACCAACATAATGAAATAATAAGTTGTTTACACTTTTCCATCTTAGACACATGGATGATAAATTGAAGCATTTTGGTAAGTTGTACCAAGGTCTCCAGAGCTCTCATTAACAAGGAGATCTGTACAGGAGTATCAGGGTCAACTGCAACAGTACACAACAAAGACTAACAGAAAAATGCTCTAAACATTTTTGCTAGAGGGGGCTACAGAAAAATAGGAGAAAGTTATTCTTATTTATATCCACCACTGAGGAGTTGTAAAAAGCCTGACGGGGAAATAAATCACAACTTTGGGCAAGAGGATTTCAGTAGTTTTAGCCCCCGTACACACGGTCGGAGATTCCGGCAACCAAATCCGTCGGATTAATTCCAACAGATTAATTCCGGAAGAGGTCCGAAAGTGATGTTGCATACACACGGTCGGACTCAGTTGTTGGAAAATCCGATTGTACATAACGTGATGACGTTATTTTGTTACGATGGGACTACGTTCAGGCTAGTAGCCAATAGCTTTGGTCCGATGCAGACCACACACAGTCAGAATATCCGACAAAACGGTCCGATAGGAAACATTCCGTCGGAATCTCCGACCGTGTGTACAAGGGCTTAGAGTATAAGTAAGTATTACCATGACAGTATAGTAAGCGAATGTTGGATTTGTTTAAAAGTGGACAACACTCGCTGTACATATGCCCCCCCCCCCTTTTGAAATCAGTGCTGCATGTGTTTAGTGCTACCCCCGCAGGAGCCGCCAGTTACTGGTTTCCCATAGCCCTACACAGCCAGGTAACACGCATTTCGGACTTGCATCAAGACACAAGAAATCAGTTCATGGCTTGTTTTTGTTGTTTTATTGGGGAAAACAACTTGTAGAGGGTATAGGGATTATGGGATGGCCAACTTGACTTGACGAACAACAGATGATAACAAACTACCTTCTCTATGTACAAAAAGCCACGGAGATCCTGGACTGTACTCCCGCCAGAATAATCACAGTCTCTATGGATCAGTGGCAATGTTCTTTATGATCTAGGAGCTCTCAGTCCCTTTTAGTGAAATAGCACAAAGTCCCAAACTGTATGCAGGAGTATTAAGCCTCCTCAGTAGAACATCACACAGTTCTGATGTTTGCAGATACTACCAGCTCGCCTGGCTGCCTTGACTACCAGCCCAGGCTGCTTCTGAAGAACACCCCAGGACAAGGGATTAGGATTTAGCATAACACTGTCCCATGCTATGTCTCCTCTTGTATGCTCCTGGGTGTGCTGAGGCACTCACACTGTCCTTTGCTCCCTCTAGACTGGGCAAGAATCCTGTTCAGGCCTCCAACTGATCAGATCCTTCCATGCCAGCCCAGATGTCCAAAGATAATGGAGACTCCTCTCCTAGGCTTCCTCTCCTACCTTTCCTCAGCTCCATCCTCGAGGTAGAGCCCCCAGACCCAGGTCTCACCTCCCAGGACACACAACAGCAACCTCAGCACTCCATCTTCCACCTGACTCCCCTTCTGGCCAGGATCCGCCATATTTAAGGGCTGACCCAGTCCAGCCCTTCTGCCTGGGGATTGGCGAGATTCCCTCAAGTATGAAGATCAGGACCTCCTGGCTTCTACCTACAAACTTTCAGAAGCTTCTCCAGGGGTAGATACCAGAGACCTGTCCTGTAGAGCCATCCAGCCTGACCTGCAGTAACCCAACCTAATTACAGATTCACACAACTACCACGAGTCAACAAAATAAATTTACCAACTCTAGTTGCACACTAGAGGGTGCTACACGAGTGATAGACACCAGATCTGGTGTTTTGTCTCAAACTCCCCCATCTACACTTGGCCATTCACGGAACACACATCACACAAGTTAAATTTGCCCTAAATATTTTTTAACACAACCCCTAGCATTGGTGTCAGTGGCTGCAATAATAACTCGCAGCATTGATGTCAGTGGCTGCAATAATATACCCCGGCATTGATGTCAATAGTTGCAATAATTACCCCCAGTGTTGGTGTCAGTGGATGCAATAATAACTCCCAGCATTGGTGTCAGTGGCTGCAATAATAACCACCAACATTGGTGTCACTGGCAGAGGAGTCCTAGCCATATATGTGTTTATTTTGTTCTAATAACCCCCAGTATTGGTGTCAGTGCCTGCAATAAATAACCCCAGCATTGATATTAATGGCTGCAAAATTAATCCCCAACGTTGGTGTCAGTGGCTGCAAGAAAACTGCCTAGCATTGGTGTGACTGGCTGAGGAGTCCTAGCCATATATGCCTTCAAGGTATTTGACAGATGCTATTGCTACCCCAAGGAATTACTTTTAATCCAGACAATACAGAGACCCCTGCAAGGCAAGTCTGGGCCCTAAAGAATGGTCAGCTATGATTATAATTCCTCCCTAAAGCAGTAGTGGTCAACCTGAAGATCACAGAGACCTAAGCAGCACATTTTTTGTACATTGAGGTGCATTATGTTATGTTAGGCAGCCCATTCCAAATGAATAGGCTGTAACACATCTCAATGCCCAAAAATTATGGTCCTACATTTGTTGTAATGTATCACAATGCTCACCGAATACCTTAGAGTAAAATAAGCCGCATCATTGTGTCAGTAATTATAACCCCCAGCATTAGTGTCAATGGCTCCAATAATAACCCTCAACATTGGTGTCAGTGGCTTCAATAATAACCCCCAGAAATGGTGTCAGTGGCTCCAATAATACCCCCCAGCATTGATGTCAGTAGCTCCAATAATAACCCCCAGCATTGGAGTCAGTGGCAGTGATATTGACCCCAGCATTGGTGTAGGTGGCTGCAATATTAACCCCCAGGATTAGTGTCAGTGACTGCAATATTAACCCCCAGCATTAGTGTCGGTAGCTGCAATAACAAACCCCAGCATTGGTGCCAGTGGCTGCAATAATAACCCCCAGCATTGGTGTCAGTGGCTGCAATAACAACCCCCCTCATTCCTGTTGGTAGCTGCAAAAAAGAATCCAGAGCTTTGGTCCCAGTGACTGTAATAAAAAACCCCAGTGTTGGTGACCGTAACTGCAATAATAAACCCCAGCATTAGTGTCGGTAGCTGCAATATTGACCCCCAGCACTGGTGACAGTGATTGTAATAATAACCCCTAGCATTAGTGTCAGTAGCTGGAATAATAACACCCCTGACTGGTGTCGGTGAATGCTATAATAAGCCCTAGCATTGGTGACAGTGTCTATAATAATAGCCTCCAGCATTTGTGTTAGTAGCTGCAGGGTTGTCTTTAACGCAGGGCAAAAGGGGAAGCTGCCCCAGGTCCAGCCATTGTTGCCCAAAGCAGCTGCCCCTTGAGCCCACTCTGCCCACAAATAGTTTATAGGTGGATCTGGGAAAGCCCAAGAAAATGTTTGCCCAGTGTCCAATCAATATTAAAGACGGCCCTGAGTAGCTGGTATAAAAACCCACAACATTGGTGACAGTGAATGTAATAATAACCCCTTGGCATCCTTGCAGATACTAATCTGTGTTTCCCTATTGTCCTGTTATGGCAATGATTACTAGCAGTCTCATGCAATATATCTCCAGTCTATGACTGGTTCTCCTGAAGAATGTCCCCAGTCTCCACGTCCTGTATAACATGTTCACCGTCTCTGAAAGCCTCTTGGAGCATATCCCCAGTCTCTGGTTTTCTCTTATAACATGTCTGCAGTCTCTGACTATCTCCTATACCATGTTTGAAGTCTCTAACCATCTCTTGTATCATGTCCGCAATTTCTGACCATCTCTTGTATCAAGTCTGCAGTCGCTGACCATCTCTTGTACCATGTCTGCAGTCGCTGACCATCTCTTGTATCATGTCTGATATCTCTGACTAGCTCTTGTATCATGTCTGTAGTCTCTGTCCATCTCCTGTACTATGTCTGCAATCTCTGACCATCTCTTGTATCATGTCTGCAATCTCTGACCATCTCTTGTATCATGTTTTCAGTCTCTGACCATCTCTGCTATCAAGTATGCAATCTCTGACCACCTCTTGTATCATGTCCGTAGTCTCTGACCATTTCTTGTATCATGTCTACAGTCTCTGACCATCTCTTGTATCATGTCTGCAATCTCTGTCCATCTCTTGTATCATGTTTGCAGTCTCTGACCATCTCTGCTATCATGTATGCAATCTCTGACCACCTCTTGTATCATGTCCGTAGTCTCTGACCATCTCTTGTATCATGTCTGCAGTCTCTGACCACCTCTTGTATCATGTCCGTAGTCTCTGACCATTTCTTGTATCATGTCTACAGTCTCTAACCATCTCTTGTATCATGTCTGCAATCTCTGTCCATCTCTTGTATCATGTTTGCAGTCTCTGACCATCTCTGCTATCATGTATGCAATCTCTGACCACCTCTTGTATCATGTCCGTAGTCTCTGACCATCTCTTGTATCATGTCTGCAGTCTCTGACCATCTCTTGTATCATGTCTGCAGTCTCTGACCATTTCTTGTATCATGTCTACAGTCTCTAACCATCTCTTGTATCATGTCTGCAATCTCGAAACACCTCTTGTATCATGTCTGCAGTCCCTGACCATCTCTTGTATTGTGTCTATAGTCTCTAACCATCTCTTGTATTATGTCTACAATCTCTGACCATCTCTCCTATCATGTCTGCAATCTCGAAACACCTCTTGTATCATGTCTGCAGTCTCTGACCATCTCTTGTATTGTGTCTACAGTCTCTGACCATCTCTTGTATCATGTCTGCAGTCTCTGACCATCTCTGCTATCATGTCTCCAATAATCCTTGACTATATCTTGTTGTGTCTCCGCTGTCTAACATTGATTCACTGAATTTTATGTGTAGCCCTTTGGTGATGTTGGGAGCTGCACTTGAGACCCCATATTAAGAAAATTGACCATCACTACTTTAGACGGAACTCTTCTACTCTCCAGAGGCCGCTGTCACCCACACTGAGCACAGCTTGAAACCATTGTCAGGCTGAGCCGACTTGACAGATCACCCATGGCAACCGCACCAGGGAATGAAGAAACATAGATTGCCATGACAGTGTGTTTTTTCTCTTAGTCCATCATGTTCCGACCTATTTTTATGGGTGACTTCAGCCCCTTTCAAAGGTTAAAATGGAGCGTTGAACACAAACTAATTATACCGTGAGTCAGGTCAGCGTAATGTATGCTCTTCAGCGCCATAGCAACTGTGGGTACGGTTGCCAGGGCAACAATCCGGGCCTGTTTATTTCGTGTGTACATTTTATCTCTGAAGCTCAGCGTTTACAAAAATTATTTCTTCTTTTTGCCTCAATATTCTCGTGACTGACAACTCTAAAAAAACTTCATAATTAATCATCTGCTGTTACAAGACGTTTTAATTAGTCTGAGCGATGGCGCTCTCGTAGGATGTCAGGAGTAAGGACTACATTTGGGATACACATTTCACAGTCCTTAGTCAGGTTTTAAAAGCGACTGTTTGAGCAGGGGTAATTAGGGTCCTGGCATTTAGACGAGCGTTAATGAGGCCTGTTGAAGAGGCAGTCGCTGGATTGTCAGAGGATGAAAGGACGCCGGCAATGTATTCCCGATGTCATGTGTCGCTTGAGTTTCTGATATATATTTGTATTAAAGTGGACCTGAACTTAAAGGAACAGTTCACCTATTCCAAAAAAACTGACTATGCAGTCTGTAGATAAGAACAACAAAGTTGAATAATGCCCTTGCTATAGCTGTAGGCCATTTACAGTATGTACCTCCTGAATCCAAACTGGAAAACTCCCAGAGATGGCATTATCCAATCTTGTCTTGTTGCTAGGATGTCGCTAAGAGACTCCTAGCTCTTATGCCCCGTACACACGGTCGGACATTCCGACGACAAAATCCATCTGATTTTTTCCGACGGATTTTGGCCCAAACTTGCATACACACGGTGGCACAAAGTTGTCGGAAAATCCGATCGTTCAGAGCGCGGTGACGTAAACCACGTACGACGGGACTATAAAGAGGGCCAGTAGCCAATAGCTTTCGTCTGGTAATTTATTCTGCGCATGCGTGGCACTTTGTCCGTCGGAATTGTCTACACACGATCGGAATTTAAACGATCGGATTTTGTTGTCGGAAAATTTTAGATCCGGCTCTCAAACTTTGTGCGGCGGAAATTCCGACGGAAAAAGTCAGATGGAGCCCACACACGATCGGATTTTCTGACAACACGATCCGATCGGAAAGTCCGACCGTGTGTACAGGGCATTACTGTTCACCTCCACCATCACGGGAGTGAGTTCCCAAAACCTGAGCTCAGAGCTGCCGTATCAGGAGAGAGAAAACACATGTGAGGGGGTTTGAATCTGACACAGAGCTTGCTCCTGTGAAGGTAAAATGCTATGTAAATTTCTGGAGTTATATATATATATATATATATATATATATATGCACATACCTCCCAACATTTTGAGATGGGAATGAGGGACACCTACCAGCAAATGTATGTAGGCATGGGACGCGCCCCCTGCCACACCCCCTTAAAGGAGAATTAACCCAAAAAAAGTTTATTTAAATCCACAAGGGCTTTTTTTTACCACTACTATCCCTTCATATTGGCTTTTAAAATGTACAAATGCAGTCATTTATAATTTGAATGAAAGGTTTAGCACTGGGAAACACTTTTTGAAAGGTAAAAAGTGCATTTTATATACAGCTATATAGATCAGACCAAAATTCGGAACAAATGACTGGCAAAGAGGGACTGAGGGACATTGCTTCAAATCAGGGACAGTTGGGAGCTATGTATACAGTATACCGTTACATGATCCTGCACCTCCGGGTCTGGGGCGTGCACATGATTGGACACAGCAGAAGCCAATCAGCAGGTCTGGCGGTCGCGATGTCCGCCGGGACCCTCCAATCATTCCCGAGAGAAAACAGAAAGCAGAACAAGGCAGACCACCGTTCTGTTAGTAGGGAAGGTAGTGATCCTGTGTTTCTGCAAAGCCAGTAGCCAATAGCTTCCCTTGCGTCGTTTCTCGTCCGTCGAACTAGCATACAGGCGAACTGATTTTAATCGACTGGACTCGAGTCCATCAGAAAGATTTGAAGCATGTTTTATTTCTAGGTCCGTTGGACTTTTGTCCTAGTCCGTTGAAAAGTCTGGTCGTGAGTACACGGCATTATACTTACCTGCTCTGTTGCAGTGGATTTGCACAGGGCAGCCCAGATCCTCCTCTTCTCAGGTGCCTCTTCTGTAATCCTGGCCCCTCCATCTTGTTCAGTACCCCCCACAGCCAGCAGCTTGTTATAGGGGCACCCAAGCCGAGTCACAGCTCCCTGTGCCCATTTAGACACGGAGCCCCGTCCCTGCCCATCCCCTATCTCTCCTAATTGGCTAGCTGACTTTGATTGACAGCAGCGGCAGTCAATGGTGCTGCTGCTGTGTCTCAGCCAATCAGGAGGAGGATTTTGGGACTCGTGGACATCGCTGGACAGAAAGGGACCTCAGGTAAGTATTAGCGGGGCCGAGGGGGGCTGCTGCACATAGTATACATAGTTACATAGTTAGTAAGGTTGAATAAAGACACCAGTCCATCCAGTTCAACCTGAGAGACTGTCTACAATTGTCCCTATCCCTGTACATTGCACACTCACATCAGTCCCTACCCTCAAGGAGTCCACATTAAGATAACAAAACCTTCTGACTTTACAATCCCTTTAAGGTTTACATACATTTTAATAAATAAAGGAATTAAAGGTTGTTTCTTTCAATTTTCTAGAGGTTATTCACTATAAATATACAGTAAAAATGTATCATGTTTTAAACTGGCAGCAAAAAAACAAAACAAAATGACCCCGGGGTGTGTATTTTCTATAGAGCCCTCCTGTCTGGTATACAAAATAGAGATGGAGGAGAAGACAGAAGCAGCTGGTTCTAATGGAACGCGTTTCGCCAATCAGTAATCCCCACTTTGAAATGGCATACCTAACCTCACTTGCATCTGGGGCACGGAAATCATACAGAGATAATGAAAGAGCACACTATGGGTATTATCTCATCTTAATAGGAGCAGGAAAGCTGCAAATTATAAAGTCAAAGTCACAGGAATACAGAGGGGGCTGCTGCGGCACATGCAGGGAGTTTGCCTATTCTAGGGAAGAATTTACACTCTGTGAGGTTTAAATCTGTGCAATATGTTTTGTTCCTTTTGATTTTGTATATTTTATGTAGTGCTGTCATCTTAGGGCAATTTTCCATTCAATATTTAATCGGCGGACTATTGTACTAAAAAGGTAGGACAAGAAATGGTGTCTTTTACACCAGCGTGTGTGCTTTATAGCTAATACAACAATTTAAATGTAGCACCCTCTCAGACAGGTTGTTAGTATAGTTAGGTCAATTTCCTTTTTTTTTTTTTGTTCCTCTGTAATAAGTTAAGCAGCTTCTGATTGTTTTGGGCTGCTCTGGGTTCCGCTGGTTGCAGGTTTGAATCCCCCCTGCCTTCTAGAAGAATCCAGAATGTAGTGGGCAGGAAAGGCCAATCAGCAACCTGAATATTTATGTTGTCTTATCCAATCCATGGGGGTGAGGGTGTCCAGATGGTGGCTGGGAGAGTGCATAAATATGCTGGGGGCTGGAGCGGCCTGGTTCTTGTCTAGGAGGAGACATTGCCATCCTGAAGGGCCGCTGCCCTCCTAGGCAGCCCAGCTGAAATTCTGCTTATGCTCACCGAGGCTGCAGCTTGGCTAAGGTTGGGGGGCCTGATAACTAAAAGCCTCTGGAACTAATCAAGGGATTTCACTGAGGATCTGTTCTGGATAGTTCACTGGGAAATGTCTGGCTGATATTGGAAGGAGGCTGTTAAGTATCCAGGGACAATGTGAGTACAGACCTGAGTCTAGGATCCTGGTGACTCTTGTTGCTGCCCCTTGTGCATAAGTACTACAGCTTGCCTGGCCTGGGATGTTTTTGATGGCGTGTCAGTGCTGTTCATTCTCTGGGCTCTTACTAGAGGGACCGCTCTAAGAAGTAGCGACCAAGTGAAGAGTGTCCTCTTGTTACTGTTCAGCGTTGATGGAGTATCCCACTGCTCCCCATGCCCTATCCAAGTTTATTTAGCAATACATTGGGAAACAGCAACCCCCTAGACCAGGGGTGTCAAACTCAATTTCATTGTGGGCCGCATCAGCATTATGATTGCGCTCAAAAGGGTCAGTTGTATCTGTAAGATTAGATGTCCAGTGCATGTAGTTATGAGGCCCCCCAACTTTAGCCAATCTGCATTTCTGGTGAGCATAAGCAGAATTTCAGCTGGGCTGCCTAGGAGGGCAGCAGCCCTTCAGGCTGGCAATGTCTCCTCCTAGACAAGAGCCACCCCACCATCAGAAGTTGAGTCCCCCACTCTCCCTTACATCATAGTGCACCCCACTTTCCTTATGCTGCTGCTGGGAAGAAGCTGGATGCATTGCTTTAAAGCAGAAAGTAAAGGTCTGGAGGAGGCCCGGGGGGGGGGGCAACAGGAGAGGTGTGAGGGCCACGTGAAATGGCCTGTAGGGTCGGATTCGGCCCACGGGCCTTGTGTTTGACACCTGTGCCCTAGACTGTTCATTGAGTCAGAAAGAGTGACTGTTGCTGTGTGCTTGGCTGCCACTGCACTAATCTGGGAGAGGAACCTATGGCAAATCAGCAGGCCCTTTCGGGGGGTGAGCGCTACAAAGGTTTATCATCACCCGTCTACCGTATTTCCATATAGCCAAAAGTATGTGGTCACCCCATTCAGATGCATAAATTTGTGTGTTTCAAGTGAAGTTTAGTGTTAATGTTACAGCATACAAACTTACCGGTATTTTAGGCAGTTGTGCACTTCCATCCTTGGAGGCCCTTTTTAATTCAATTGACCGTGCCCCATGTACAAAGTCAGCTCTATAAAAACATAGTTTGATGAGTTTGATGTGGATGAAATGAGTGGTCTGCACAAAGCCCTGACCTCAACCCTACAGAACACCTTTGGGATTCAATAACTGCAATCCCAGTCTTCCTTTGAAAAATGTATATTCCCACACATTCCCACGGGCACACTACCATATGTGTTATTGGAAGCCTTCGCAGAAGAGTGGGGGCTGCCAGAGACCCACAGGGGTCAGCTTCGTAATAATTTTCAAATGAGATATCCAACAAGCTGATATAGGTGTAATGGTCAGGTGTTGACAAATTGTGGTCATATATTGTATCTGATATTCCAATAACTGGTTTCTAGGGCATCAAGGTCACTACAATAAGCTGTAGGTTGAAGCTTACTCACAGTACAGCATCACAGGAATGTTAAAGTGGTTGTAAACCCTTACAACACACTTTTTGCTACAGGTAAGCCTATAATAAGGCTTACCTGTAACTACCTGTAACTACCCTGGACATCTCCTAAACCTGAAACCTGGATATCTCCTAAACCTGAACGGCCGCCGGAGTGGTGTACGAAAACGGCTGCAGGAGCTTCGTTCTCAGGTAAGTAATTCATAATGAGCTAGTAGGCTACGCCTACTAGGTCATTATGCCTTTGTCTTGCAGGTTTTTTTTTCTTTTTTGTCCTAGGGTTTACAACCACTTTAACACACCATTGTTAAGATGGATGCTTTTCTTCCCCATACTAAAAATACTACACATACTAAGAGGTTCAGTACACATATTGAAGTTCTAGGGCACAGGTTTTTGTGCTGGGAAACTATTCAATAAAAATCAACACAGGCCTACAGAGCCACCAGATACAGGAGTACTTATAACAGCAGACACAGAGCTTAGCATGTGGTTGGGTTAGCTCTGAGAAAGGGAGCTTGTCCCCCAAAACACGTTAGCCTTCCAACCATGCGGTATATGAGTAAATGACATTGAAGTTGTTGTTTGATACGCCTGTTTTTATTCATGCTTAACGAATACGCAATTGTTTATGAGATTAATTAAATGTCTATTTTGGTAATGCGCTAAGTGTTTGCACCCTTCTGTGTGTGTTTTCTGCAGTGCATTGAAGATAACCCGATCTCAGGAGGGCTTCATTGAGTAAGATATTACTTGCCAAGATATCATGAGCAGTACCTTTTGTCTAAGTGCTTGAGTGTTTGGATTTTTTCAGTACAGGGTAACTATAATACTGCGTACACACGATCGGAATTCCCGGCCAGAAAAAGACAGACGAGAGCTTCTCATCGGAAAATGCGACCATGTGTATGTTCCAATCGGAATTTAGCTGTCCGAATTTCCGCCAGCCAAAAATTGATAGCATGTTCTCAATTTTCCAGACAGAAAAACTTTCTATCGGTAATTCCGATCATGTGTATGCAATTCCGACACGCCAAAAATCACGCATGCTCAGATTCAACTACGAGACAGAAGCTATTGGCTACTGGCTATTGGACTTACTTTTTCTAGTCCCGTAGTACGTGTTGTACATCACCGCGTTATAAACGATCGGAATTTGATGTGACCGTGTGTAGGCAAGACAGCTTGAGCCGAATTCTGTCGGAATTCCGTCGGAATTCCGTCGGGAAAACCATCAGAGCTTTTTCCGACGAGAATTCCGATCGTGTGTACGCGGCATAAGGCTCTCTGTGGAGGACATGATAGGTTAATTCACTGCAAAAAATTGTCAAAGAGCAAATGTTTCCACATTTTAGAGGGCAAATTTTACCACGTTGAATCACTTGTTGGCTTCTTTTTTATTTTGGATATTCTAGTGGTTAAATGTCCTTTACAAGACCTCCCCATTAACTATATCTCCATAATACAGAAGAAAAAAAAAAAAAAGAATAGAAAAGAATGCTGAGCTGGGAGTTTGCACAGAAGTATAAGTTTAACAAGTTTATTGTAACCACAGGTACACTCAATCAACTCAATAACTGAGGGCCAGTACATACCTTTTTCAACGGCACTAATGCCCATGGATGGTTGACACAGTGGTGCTTTTGTTTCCCACCTTCCCTCATCGCTGTTGTATATCTCCACAGATGACAAAGGGCATTGTTCCGAATTCATTCCACCAATCACCAGAACCTGTTTACCCATGGTGATAGCGGCTGCTCCAGCCCGGGAAGTCGGAAGTGGAGGTAGCACAGCCCATGTCTGGGATTCCACGTCCAACATTTCCACAGTGTCCAAAGGAAGTCCTGTTTTGCTACATCCCCCCATGACAAGCAACTGCCCATCTTGGTAGGCTGGTGTGCAGTAGACCCGACAGGTGGGCATCGGAGGGAAGACCTCCCAGTAAAGGGACATGATGGCACTGGAGGCCATTATAGAAACCGGCATTGTATAGGAGTAGTAATGTGTTATACTGGCGAGCCAACCAAGAAAAAAGATCCCATTGGTCACCAGCCAGAGCTCCCAAGGAGTTTATAATGTTACTCAACATCTGTTTCTTCTTGGTCAGTAAATTACAGATTCAGGCGTGTTCTGTAGTTCTAGTCGATCTTCCATATGGCTCACAGTCAGAGACTGGTAAATGAACAGCAAAAAATACATCCCAATGCGCTTTCCAGACTGAATAGAGCATTTAGCAGCTGGCTCTACATCCGCACAGCTCGTTCAGGTTGTTCTCTAGAGAAAAAAAGAAAGAAATAGCTGAAACAATCAATAATCTACAGAAAAAAAATGTAAACTTGTCTGGGAAAGTGAAGCAGAATTATTACGAGTCAAAGGCAGTTATAAATAAATACCCAATCCAAAATCCATAATATCATTATCATATAGATACTCACCAGTGAAATCGCTTGTTAGTTACTAATACATGACAAGGTCAAATGTTGTGGACACCTGACCGTCACTCTTATGTATATGAGCTTGTTGGACACCCCATTCCAAAACCATTAATACAGTGCTTTGAAAAAGTATTTCTACCCCTTGAAATTTTCCACATTTTGTCATGTTACAACCAAAAACGTAAATGTATTTTATTGGGATTTTTTGTGATAGACCAACACAAAGTGGCACAATAATTGTGAAGTGGAAGGAAAATGCTAAATGGTTTTACATTTTTTTACAAATAAATATGTGAAAAGTGTGATGTACATTTGTATGGCGCCCCCCGGAGTCAATACTTTGTAGAAACCCCTTTCACTGCAATTACAGCTGCAAGTCTTTTTGGGGATGTCTCTACCAGCTTTGCACATCTAGAGAGGGACATTTTTGCCCATTCTTCTTTGAAAAATAGCTCAAGTTCTATCAGATTAGATGGAGAGCGTCTGTGAACAGCACTTTTCAAGTCTTGACAAAGATTCTCAATTGGATTTAGGTCTGGACTTTTACTGGGCCATTCTAACACATGAATATGCTTTGATCTAAACCATTCCATTGTAGCTCTGGCTGTATGTTTAGGGTCATTGTCCTGCTGAAAGGTGAACCTCCACCCCAGTCTCAAGTCTTTTGCAGACTCTAACAGCTTTTCTTTTAAGATTGTCCTGTATTTGGCTCCATCCATCTTCCCATCAACTCTGACCAGCTTCCCTGTCCCTGCTGAAGAATATCATGCCCACAACATGATGTTGCCACCACCATGTTTCACGGTGGGGATAGTGTGTTCAGGGTGATGTGCCGTGTTAGTTTTCCACCACACATAGCATTTTGCTTTTAGGCCAAAAAGTTCTGACCAGAGCACCTTCTTCCACATGTTTGTTGTGTCCCCCACATGGCCTCTCGTAAACTCCAAACTTCTTCTTGGGACTTCCTTTGGCTTTCTTACAACAATGGTTTTCTTCTTGTCACTCTTCCATAAAGGGCAGATTTGTGGAGAGCACGGCTAATAGTTGTCATGTGGACAGATTCTCCCACCTGAGCTGTGGATCTCTGCAGCTCCTCCAGAGTTACCATGGACCTCTTGGCGGCTTCTCTGATGAATGCTCTCCTTACCCGGCCTGTCAGTTTAGGTGGATGGCCATGTCTTGGTAGGTTTGCAGTTGTGCCATACACTTTTGATTTTCAGATGAAGTATTGAACAGTGCTCCGTGAGATGTTCAAAGCTTGGGATTCTTTTCATAACCTAGCCCTATTTTAAACTTCTCCACAACTTTATCCCAACCCCCAAAACATTATAACCAACATGAAAAGAGATCCAAGTCAGGGAGGGTGTGAAGCTTCTTCCACGTCCGTTGGCTCCGATTACTTGCCGCTTTCACAGGTCCTATCCTGTATACCCTTTTGCGGTTCTCCGACTCTCCATGAATTAACCAGTCCTGGTAAGTACCATCCCCTCTCTGACTCCATTAACCCTATCCTATCTAGTTTCTCTGCCTCCCCTTGTCACGTAGCCCTTCGCTTATTTATTTAATTTTTTGCTTCTGCCATTTTTTAAAGATCAAATCATGACCAAGCATATGAATTCTAAGTCCTAAATGATTACTTCTGTACACGATTATTATGAAAGGCTTATGATTCCCCTTATTTTGTTTTACTTCTTTTGACAAAGTCTGATTCTTTACTCTTATCTACTGTAGCCTCCTCTACTTAGGTAGGTGCTAGAGTTGAGATTTTTGTCAGTGCAGGTAAATTTAGACAGGCCTAGCTGAAAGCTAGGCCTGTTTGTTTTGATCTGTGGCTGGGAGTGCTTTGGAGTAAACTGGTGACTCACAGCTAGTTTCATCTTTCGGTTACCTCCGTTCTGCTTCTAGAGGCTTCTAGAAGGAAGGTGGGGAAGAGAAGTGGAGCTGTCTGGGGTGTTCTAAGGAGCCCTGACCAATCCCCAACCTGGATTGGCAAGGGGCAGGCCCCCTTAAATAACTAGAGTCAGCCAACTGGGGAGGAGTTGTTCAGGTGGAAGAACTTGAGATGGAGTGTTAGGCTGTCGGGGCCTTGGAGGGAGCCCCCCAGTCTGGGGGGGGGGGGGTTGTTGAAGGTTGAAGGAACCCCACACAACCCCAGGGGTGTCCTGAACAGGAGCAGGAGAGGACAGTGGGGAACACTGCTGGGCAAATCTCCAGGAGGGATCCATCAGGTGTTAGCTTTTTTGTCTGCAGCGATTTCCATCCTTTATTTTGATGTGAATTTTTCTGAATAAAAAAAGGCTATTTTTCAAGAGCGTCCAGAATCAGTTCTGTTTATAGGGATGCATCAGGTGTTGGTGAGTGGCAGGCACAGTCGGGAGAGCTGGAAGAGGTATGCCAGAGAGGACTGGGAATGTGCAGTCAGAGATGGATGTAGAGCCAGCAGGAGAGACTGTGATCTTACAGGCGAAGTCAGGCTGCTGCAGCTGGGAGACCTGTCAGGGTCTGCAAAGGTCTGACTGGGATCAGTAGTCCACCAAAAAGGTCAGCTAGCACTAAAGGGGCCCGCGGTCCCTGCCTGTAATAAGGAACTTTGCTGAGGTCTGGCTAAAACCAGAGTTAGGCCTCACCATGTGCTAGCTGAGCCTAAAGAACTGTGCTGGAGGGAGAAGGTGAGATAGTTTGCAGGAAGCGTTGTGCAGAAGGAGAATATCTGAATTGACCCCCCATACCATGCAAGAATCATTTTCTGGGCATCTCATGAATTCCTTAACCCCCTCCAAGTTCTAATCGAATCCCTCAATAAAATACAAAAACAAAGCGGATGGATTTGTTCATTGTCTTGGAGTGTCTGGGAGTGAATGCCGGGCTGGGCAGGGTGACAGGTGGGCCACAACACTCAGCAAACCCTGGGGGGGGGGGGGGGGGGGGGGTAGCACTACACTACCCAACACCAATGCACGAGACTTATCAGAGATGTAGACAGGATGACAGACAATACTCTTTCCCTTTTCTCCCATTCAGCAGCGACTACTGACATTCTCATTGGCAGCGGAACAGAAAAGTCAACCAATCTGCAAATGATGACGGGAGAAATACAAACAAGGTTTATACCGAATTTTGCACAGCAGAGTTTAAAAATAACCAGAGCTTTTACTGGCGTATTTATATAGACTTAATGGATTTTTTTTTTCCCTTTAGATTTACATTGGATGGGTGAGGTTTTATGTACTCTCAAACTTGACATAAAGGAATCTCCTGAATTCCAAATGTGCAAGCTCCAGGCAAAGTCATCTCCTTCTCTGCGCCTGGTTTAGTAAAAAGTTAAGTGCCACCATATATCATGCCTCTGTCCTTAAGCGTCATGTATTACCAGCACAAGGGACAGAAAACCCTTCCCCTATTAGTTTCTGAGCCTTACTGCAACACTTACACTAAGTTGTTTTCATGGTGCATTATTTAGGTGACACAAGTCTCTCTGTTCCCGGAACTTGGTTTCTTCATAAATTATTTAATGTCTGAGACACTCCTCACTGACTGCCATCTTATCGCCTACCTAGTCTTAGAGTCGCTCTGGGGCTTGCAAACCTGTGCTTGCACTTTGTTTAGGAAGGATGCATTGTACCTAAGGTCCGTCCGTCACTTCAAGAGCTAAGAGACGTTAAAGCACAAGGTAAGCAGACAATGTAATTGTTGATGTTGGGCAGTAAATAAAAGGGGTGAACTACTTTCATGAAGGCTGTAAGAAACCCCTCTTCTTCTTGAGCAGTGCTGGGTTTGGGCAACGGGGTTTAAGGCCATTGGAGGGTTTGGGTAGTGAGGCTGAGAAACTTGGTCTAGAGGTGGGCTGAGCACAGCAGGTCACCCCCAGCTCCCAAGCAAAGGGGGTTCCGATAGAGATAGAGAAGCCCTTTAATGTCTACTGGTGTCTATATATTTCAACAGGTATAGGCAAGGCCATCTTTAATATTTTATTGGATGCTGGCAAACATTTTCTTGGGCCCCATCATTACATGGGACCCCCTCCCACATACTACCTCCATTTTTACACAGGACCCCCTCCCCATACTACCCCCATCATTACATGGGATCCCCTCCCCCATACTACCTCCATTTTTACACAGGACCCCCTCCCACATACTACCTCCATTTTACACAGGACCCCCTCCCCATACTACCCCCATCATTACACAGGACCCCCTCCCCCATACTACCTCCATCATTACATGGGACCCCCTCCACCATACTACCCCCATCATTACACAGGACCCCCCCATACTATCCCCATCATTACACAGGACCCCCTCCCCCATACTATCTCCATCATTACATGGGACCCCCTCCACCATACTACCCCCATCATTAGACAGGACCCCCTCCCCCATACTACCTCCATCATTACATGGGACCCCCTCCCCATACTACCCCCATCATTACACAGGACCCCATCCCCCATACTACCTCCATCATTACATGGGACTCCCTCCAACATACTACCCCCATCATTACACAGGACCCCCTCCAACATACTACCCCCATCATTACACAGGACCCCATCCCCCATACTACCTCCATCATTACATGGGACCCCCTCCAACATATTACACCCATCATTACACAGGACCCCCTCCCCCATGCTACCTCCATCATTACATGGGAATCCCTCCAACATACTACCCCCATCATTACACAGGACCCCCTCCCCATACTACCCCCATCATTACACAGGACCCGATCCCCCATACTACCTCCATCATTACATGGGACCCCCTTCACCATACTACCCCCATCATTACACAGGTCCCCTCCCCATATAACCCCCATCATTACACAGGACCCCCCATACTACCTCCATCATTACATGGGACCCCCCCCTCCATACTACCTCCATCATTACATGGGACCCCCTCCAACATACTACCCCATCATTACACAGGATGCCCTCCCCATACTACCCCCATCATTACACAGGACCTCATCCCCCATACTACCTCCATCATTACATGGGACCCCCTCCTCCATACTACCTCCATCATTACACAGGACTAATGGATCATCAGTGCACTGATTACAATAAATTAATACAGTGTCACACCAGTGGCAGCAATCAGTGCCCACCACCGCCCACAAGTGCCACCAATCAGTGCCCATTAGCAATGCCAGTCAGTGCTGGCAATCAAAGCTGCCCATCAATGCCTATCACTGCTGTTGATCAATGCTCATCAGTTTCACCCATCAGTACCACCCATCAATGCCCAGCAGTGCACATCTGTAACCGCCTATCTGTGCCTCCTATCCGTGCCCACCAGTGCTGCCTATCAGTGCCCACCAGTGCTGTCTATTAGTGCCCATTAGTGCCACCCAACAGTGCCCATCAGTGCCACCTATCAGTGCTCATCAGTGCCACATACCAGTGCCACCTATCAGTGCCCATAAGTGCGGCATATTAGTGCCTCCTCATCAGTGCTACCTCATGAGTGCCCATAAGTGCCGCTTCATCAATGCCCATAAGTGCCACCTTATCAATGCCCACCAGTTCAGCCTATCAGTGCCCATCAGTGCTGCCTCATCAGCGCACATCAGTAAATGCGAAAAATTACTTGGTTACAAAATTAACTGACAGAAAAAAAGTAAAAGACTTTTTTTTTTTCAAAATTTTTGGTCTTTTTTTGGTAAAAAAATAAAAAAAATAGCAGTGATTAAATACCACCAAAACAAAGCTCCGTTTGTGTGAAGAAAATGATAAAAAAAATTGTTTGTGTACAGTGTTGCATGACCGTGCAATTGTCATTCAAAGTGCGACAGCGCTGAAAACTGAAAAATGGCCTGGGCAGGAAGGGGGTTTAAATGCCCGGTAGGCAAGTGGTTAATGATACTCGATCGATTTATATAATTGGATATACATTTTTAGTCTGTAAAAGTAGAGCAAATCGAATGATCTGGAGGCCAAAGAAGGCTCCAGATTTTTTTTTTTTTAGGAATCTGAAGTTTTCTGTCCTGGAAATGCGGATTAGATTGATCTGCAGAGACTGACGCAGATCAGGATTCCTGGCAAACATAATTTGGTGATTGTATGATTCTTCACAGGTGACAAATGTCGGCATACACGTATTCAGTTGAATCGAAAATCAGCAATTTTGCTGGGGACTCAGACGGGAATAAACGAATGACAGGATTTCTAGAGAAGGGGCCTCCAAACTTTTCAAATAAAGAGCCATTTTAGCGTCCATCATAATGTTTGTACAAAGGACTGTGGTCAGTCAGTAAAAAATGCCCCGCTGTCAATGGTCAGTGGGAGTGATAAATGCCCTGGTGTCAGTGCGATTAAAAAAAAATACCTCAAGGTCAGTAGTCAATAGGAGTAAATTATGCCCTTGGTGTTGGTAGTCAATAGGAGTAAAAAATGTCTAGGCGTGAGTCAGAGTAATAAGTGCCCTGAAATCAGTGGTCACTGGGAGTAATAAATGCCCCATCACCATTAGGAGTAATAAATTCCGCCCGTATTAGTGGGCAGTAGGTTTGATGGTGCCATTGCTGTCATTGGTGTTCATTGGTCAAAGTATACTGCTAATCCTTGGTGGTCAGCAAACAGAATTTACCCCTTAATTAGTAATCAGTGGAAGGAATGTATCCCCATCATTAGTGGTCAGTGGGAGGGATGTAGCCCCATCATTAGTGGTCAGTTGGAGGAATGGGAATGTAGCCCCATCATTAGTGGTCAGTGGGAGGAATGTAGCCTCATAATTAGCGATCTGCGGAGACAATGTAGCCCCATCATTAGTGGTCAGCGCAAAGAATGTAGCCCCATCATTAGTGGTTAATGAAAGGAATGTATCCCCATCATTAGGGGCAGTGCCGGGACAAGGTCATTCGGTGCCCAGGGCGAAGATGAAAAACTGCCCCCCCCCCCACTGTGAAAAGCCACAGTGCCTACAGATGATAGGAATCATACTAACGCCTCAGTGACAGTGCATTAACCCCCTTCCTGCTACATATTACCAATACCATTCTTAATAAAGAAAACTCCCCTCAGAGACTGCAGACATAATATAAGACAAGAGATGGTTAGAGACTGAGGACATGATGCAGGCGATGGTTAGAGACTGAGGACATCATACTAAACATGGTCAGAGACTGCAGACATGATACAAGAGATCAATGCAGTCTCACCAGTGCCAATCAAATGCATCCTACCACTGTGCCCATCAATGCCGCCTCACTGTGCCCACAATCGCAGCCTCTCTGTGACCATAATTGCAGCCTCTCTGTGACCATAATTGCAGCCTCTCTGTGCCCATAATCGCAGCCTCTCTGTGCCCAAAATCGCAGCCTTGCTGTGCCCATTAATGCCGCCTCACTGGGACCATAATTGCAGCCTCTCTGTGACCATAATTGCACCCTCTCTGTGCCCATACTCGCAGCCTCTCTGTGCCCATAATCGCAGCCTCTCTGTGCCCATAATCGCAGCCTTTCTGTGCCCATCAATGCCGCTTCTCTGTGCCCATAATCACAGCCTCTCTGTGCCCATATTTCCAGCCTCTCTGTGCCCTTTCAATGCTGCCTCTCTGTGCCCATAATCGCAGCCTCCCTGTACCCATACTCGCAGCCTCTCTGTGCCCATCAATGCCGCCTCACTGTGCCCATCAATGCCATCTCACTGTGACCATAATCGCAGCCTCTCTGTGACCATAATTGCAGCCTCTCTGTGCCCATCAATGCTGCCTCTCTGTGCCCATAATAGCAGCCTTACTTTGCCTATGCATGCAGACTCACCATAGCCTGCCCAGGCTGCCCTAGATCACACAGCGGACATCTCCCGCCGCATTGTGTGTCACATAGCTGGGTCTGTGTGTGTGTTCAGTGGCGCCGTAACAAGGTCCCGCACCCCCTAGACCGGCTTGTGTGATAGGTGGAATACTTATTCAATCTGCTACCACACGAGCCGGTCTAAGGGGTGGGACCTTGTTACGGCACCTCCGAACATACACACAGACCCAGCTATGTGACACACGGTGCTCCCGGCGCTGTGTGACAAACAAGAGGAGAAGGTGGAAGGGGAGTGACGGATAAAAGTGGCCTCAGGACAGGCGGCCTGTAGCGTGTCCTCTACTGCGCCCCCCTTCCTCCAGTAAATGGTCCCGCCCAGGACATCCGTCCCTTCTGCCCACCCCTTGTACCGGCCCTGATTAGGGGTCAGTTGGAGGAATGTAGCCCCATCATTAGTGGTCAGTAGGAGGAATGTAGCCCCATCATTAGTTGTCAGTGGGAGGAGTGTAGCCCCACCATTAGTGGTCAGTGGAAACAATGTAGCCCCATCATTAGTGGTCAGTTGGAGGAATGTAACCCCATCATTAGTGGTCCATGGAAGGAATGTAGCCCCATCATAAGAGGTCAGTGAGAGGGATGTAGCCCCATCATTAGTAGTCAGCGGAAACAATGTAGCCCTATTGTTAGTGGTCAGTGGGAGGAATGTACCCCCATCATTAGTTGTCAGTGGAATGTAGCCCCATCATTAGTGATTAATGAAAGGAATGTAGCCCCATCATTAGTGGTCATTGAGAGGAATGCATCCCCATCATTAGTAAACAGTTGGATGGATGTAACCCCATCACTATTGGTCAGTGGGATAAATGTAGCCCATTGTTGGTGGTCAGTGGACGGAATGTAGCCCTATCATTAGTGGTCAGTGGAAGGAATGTAGCCCTATCATTAGTGGTCAGTAGGAAGAATGAAGCCCATTACTGGTGGAAGGAATGTAGCTCTATCACTAGTGGTCACAAGGAGAAATGAAGCCCCATAATTGGTGGTCAATGGAAGAAAGGAGCAATATCATTAGTTGTTAGTAGTAGGCATGAAGCCTATTACTGGTTGCTCTATCAATAAAGGTTGGTGAAGGAAATTTAGCCCCCTTGTTGGTGGGCAGTGGAAGCAATGTAGCCCCATCATTATTGGCCAGTAAGAGAAATGTAGCCCCATCGTTGATGGTCAGTGGAAGGAATGTAGCCTAATCATTAGTGGTAAGTAGGAAAAATGTAGCCCCATCACTGGCGGTTACTGGAATGAAAGTAGCCCCCTATCATTGTTGGTCAGTAGGAAGAATGTAGCCCAAGACTGATGGTCGGTAAAAGAAATATAGCCCCATTATTAGTGGTCAGTAGGAGGAAAGTAGTACCATCATCATTGGTCAGTAGGAGGAATATAGCCCCGTCGTTGGTGTTGAATGGAAGGAATGTAGCTCCATCACAGGTGGTCAGTTGCCTTCCATGCATGTAGGACCTTATAATTGCAGGGGCTGGTTTATAACCACCAGTGGTTCTGTGACCCCTGTCCTAAACCATCCCTGCTTATTACAAGCCTGAAAAAAAAAAGAGTTTTGGTTAGTTGATCTTTAAATTGACTGGTTGTTATAGGAAACGCCAATTCTCCTCCATCTTCTAAGCTATTACATACGACGCTTTGTATGGATTTAAACTGCTTGTGATGTTACGCTAAATGGAATGAACACACTGGCGGTCTACAGGGAGATTTTCCTAATGCCGCGTACACACGAGCGGAATGTCCGACAGAAAAAGTCTGACAGAAGCTTTTCATCGTATATTCCGATCGTGTGTATGTCTCATCTGACTTTTTATTTTCCGAAAATTCTGACTGACCTAGAAATAGAACATGTTCTAAATATTTTCGACGGAACCAATTCCTATCGGGAAAACTGCTCGTCTGTATGCTGTTCCGACGGACCAAAAACGACGCATGCTCTAAAGCAAGTACGAGACGGAAGCTATTGGCTACCGGCTATTGAACTTCCTTTTTCTAGTCCCGTCGTACGTGTTGTACGTCACCGCGTTCTTGACGATCGGACTTTGGTGTGATCGTGTGTACACAAGACAGTTTCAGCGGAACTTCGTCGGAAAAACCTTCAGAGTTTATTCCGATGGGAAAAGCGGTCGTGTGTACGGGGCACAAGGGTCAATAAATAGCCAGGGCTGGTGCAAGAATTTTTGACAACCTAGGCGAAACCTAATTTTGCCCGCCCCCCTCTTGGCTGTCTCCACCCCTTTTCCCTGCCCATGTAAATCCCACCTTTTTAATAAAGCGCCCATCAAATGCAGCCTCACCAGTGCCCATCAAATGTAGCTTCACCAGTGCCCATGAAATACAGCCTCACCAGCGCCCATCAAATGCAGCTTCACCAGCGCCCATCAAATGTAGCCTCACCTGCGCCCATCAAATGCAGCCTCACCAGCACCCATCAAATGTAGCCACACTAGCACCAATCAAATGTAGCCTCACCAGCACCCATCAAATGTAGCCTCACCAACACCCATCAAACGCAGCCTACCAGCGCCCTTCAATGCAGCCTACCAGTGCCATTCAATGAATGTTTGCTTGCTGCGGGAGTCGGGAGACAGACACAATCCTCCACCACTTCTGCGCCTCTGACACTATGTGTGAACGGAGCGGCGGCTGCCTGCTGATGCTGAGACTTAATTGCTTGCTGCAGAGAGAAGAGAGTAGGAAAACCAGTGACCGGGCGCCCTAGGCAGCAGGGCACCCTAGGCGGCTGCATAGTTTGCCTAGTGGTAGCACCGGCCCTGTAAATATAGCAACCAGTCAAAACACATCTTTCACCAATCTTCAGTAAGTAGAAACTGAGTTGGTTCTTTTTGAGTTGGGTCAGCCATTCAATGGGTGGGCTGTAGTGATACAGACACGGTAATGAGTGTGAGCTCCAAGTCTGTTGGTGTAACTGCTTTGAGGAAAAGACGCCAGCCCAGCGCTGGAGGTACAGTACCTATATAAATCATGGATAATTGGCCGTTGTAAGGATTTTCCATCTCATTTGTCTCCGGCAACTCCAAATTAGGAGCTCTAACAGCTTAAAAGCCCACAGATATATTATTTACAAGAGCCGTCCATGAAATATAAATGAGGAATTAGAGATCGCACAGCCCCCAACCAGTTCCATTCTTTTAGTAAACAGCTGGAGAGGCGTCTGGCCTTTAAAAAAAAAAAAGAAGAAGAAAAAAAATTGGCGGAAATATTTTTCCACGGCTCACATTGTGCTCGTCTGTCTCCTCGATGATGCAGACTGCTGCTGTAAATTGGCCCGTATCGCTAGATAAATTGGCAAAAGGATCATTTCATTCCCATTATGTTGTCTTCTAAAGTGCTCCCCTATCGTGAAGGATTTAAAATCCAGAGCTAATAAATAAATATGGTTCGCCTTTTTACTGCTCCAGTTTATTACTGATCTATGTTTCCTTTCCTGTCCCCCACTGTTGTGCTTTGCGCTTGCCGCTGGCGCTTTGGTTACCTGTCTCCACTGTATATCATTTTATTTCACTTTTGGGAGGAGGCACCATGGGATTACTAGATCTCCTGGAGACTCTAATGGCAAGATTTCCTTATGCCGCATACACGCGACCGGACTTTTCGGCGGACTAGGTCCTACGGTCTTCCCGACGGACTTTCGGCGGACTTTTCCGAATGAGCGGACTTGGCCACACACGACCGGACTAAGCCCCCCCCCGTACACACGGTCGGACATTCCGACGGAAAATTGTTGTCGGATAATCCGACCGTGTGTGGGCTCCATCTGACTTTTTCCGTCGGAATGTCCGACCAACAAAGTTTGAGCCCTTGTGCACACGGTCGGACATTCTGACCACAAAATCCGCCGGATTTTGTCCGAAACACGGTCGTACAAAAATCCGATCGTTCAGAACGCGATGGCGTTCGTTCGTTACGACGGGACTACGTTGCGGCTAGTAGCCAATAGCTTTGGTCTCGTAATTTGATCTGAGCATGCGTGGCACTTTGTCCGATCAGAATTCTCTACAAACGATCGGACAAAGTCCGATTGGATCATGTTGGTCGGAAAATTTTATATCCAGCTCTCAAACTTTGTTGGTCGGACATTCCGACGGAAAAAGTCCGATGGAGCCCACACACGGTCGGATTATCTGACAACACGGACATTTTCCGTCGTAATTTCCAACCGTGTGTACAAGGGCTGAGAGCTGGTTATAAACTTTTCCGACAACATGATCGTGTGTGGGCTCCATCTGACTTTTTCCGTTGGAATGTCCGACCAACAAAGTTTGAGAGCTGGATATAACATTTTCCGACAACATGATCCATTTTGTACAGAATTCCGATCCGACAAAGTGCCACGCATGCTCAGATCAAATTACGAGACCAAAGCTATTGGCTACTAGCCGCAACGTAGTCCCGTCGTACCCCAACAATCGGATTTTCCGGCAACTTCATCCGATTGTGGTCAGAATGTCCGATCGTGTATACAAGGGCTAAGTCCGTTCGAAAGTCCGTTCGTTTTGAATGTGATAATGTAAGATGGGACTAAACAAGGAAGTTCAATAGCCAGTAGCCAATAGCTGCCCTTGCATCGTATTTATTCCATCACCCTCAGACCAGCACACAGACGAACGGTTTTCCCGATTTTTAGTCCGTCTGACTTGAGTCTGTCGGATAGATTTGAAACACGTTTTATTTCTAGGTCTGTCTGACTTTTGGGGAAAAAAAAGTCAGCTGAAGCCCCCACACGATCGGATTCCGGCCCGCCAGACCAAGTCTGCCGGAAAGTCACACGGCATTACAGATTTCTATCTCTCTGCCACTTCCACTCCTGCTCCCCCACCCACCCAGGGTCCCTAGGATATATGGGTCCCTGGGAGATGTAAGAGTTTTGATTCAAATTGCTATAAATTGGGAAAAAATAAACTGTATTAGTGGAATTGACCCAAAATTGCGGGCTTTCCTGCAATGCACAAAAGGGTGCCAGCTTTTTGCATACAGGCGGCAATGCAATTCATTCTTAATGGCACCCCCATACATCTTGTATGGCACCTCAGTACCAGGTGTTTTGGTTCGGTGGGATTTTTAAAATGGGCCAGGCACTTATTTTCTCAGGCCTGGGGGCACTCTATTGAAATTAATAGACTACCCTGAACGCGACATGCAGGAATATGCAGAAACGCGCAACAATATATATATATATATATATATATATATATCCTATTGACATGCCATGTGATTTTATCTATGGCAATTTTTAAGCATACTCATTTACAACTGTTGTTTTCTTCATAGTATATATTACTTCATGCGACACTTCCAAAAACTCCTGAAGAAGCTCTTCTGAGCGAAACATGTAGATTAAGAACAAAGAAGTGGTTGATTTGAAAGAATTGTTTAAATAAAATTTATATTTTTTCCAACTGATGTGAATGGGATGTGTTACCTAATTCTGATTCCTTGTCACCCAGTTCCCAAATAGTTATTGGGCTGACGTTGCTCATGTATCTACAGCTACCTTCAGTGCCAATTTTGATCCAGAAACTGTTAAAGTAGAACTATAGGCAATCATTTTTATTTTATTTTTTTCATTTTAGATATAGTAAAGAAGGGTTATAACCCATCAGAATTTTTTTTTTTTACGCCATCTGTTTCCCATTGCGGAGATTTCCCTTCACTTCCTGCCCCATTGCCAAAACAGGAAGTGAGAGTAAATCCCTGCTAATTAAATGAATTTCTTCGTCACCAGGACTAGTGTCCCCATAGGAAGATTTCTCCTCTGTTCCTTTTCTGGGGACAACCCAAAATTTGGGATTTTCTTTTACTTTCACTTTCAATGATAATGGTAAACAGGACAAATAGAGAGGATGGATCTCCCTAACGGGGGGGGGGGGGGGGGGGGCACAGACGGCAAATAAAAGCTGTCAGGTGTTCTAATCCCTCTCCACTCTATCCAAAACCCCCCAAAAAAACTTTTTGCCTTTAGTTATACTTTAACGCGCAGAGCGGAAAAACGGAATACTCTGTAAAGCCGCCTCCATCTATGATCCTTCCTCCCGGCTTAATCACAGGGTTTGAATTGCAGTCTGATTGAAGCGATGACCCCGAGGCGAGCCGCCTGCGAGTTACACGACAGCGCAGTCTGCCTCCGAGAGACCCCACAGCGACGGCGGCTTGATAAGAATCCGTCTCCTCTCCTTCTGACGTTTCTTCAAACTCCAAAAAAAGAATTAATGGCGTGCCTCTCGGAGAATAATGGCGTGCGTCTTGGAGAATAATTGCGTGCGTCTCGGAGAAAAATAGCGTGTGTCTCGAAGGGGGGGGGGGGGCAAAGGCGACAGTTATCTCCGCGGGCCTAATTTCTTTTCTTTTTCTTTTTGATCAGTGCGGCTCTACCTGAACTCTCACTTTTACGCTCATTAAAAATCTTCAAGTGCGTCGGCAGAAGAACAAATTAAAAGGAAGGTGACGGAGCCAAGTGGGTCCCATTTATTTCAGTAAGGTAGATTTTTTTTTTTAATTTTATTTTAAATGCCACTTGGGTCTGCCAAACGCTTCCTGGCATTAAATCAAAGGAGACCAGCTTAGGTAATCAATTAAGAGAGAATAAAATGCATGGGATGCTTTTAGTTGTAAAGAGGATTAGAGAGCGGCTGCCGGCTGGATTTAAGGTCCACAGCTCCTGATGTTAGTACCGTTGCTGGCGTTGGGGGTCCATTTTTTTCGGGAGTTCTACTTTCGAATGGCAGCTGAGGTTGAAGAAGTCCAATCTTCTTCTAGCTTTAAAAATTATTTCCTTTTTGCAGTTAAATCCCTCTGACCTCCTGCCTTCCCTTCAGTTTTACAGGCTCTAGCGGTATAGATGCATTATGATGGGTCACAACTGATCTATAAGGATACTCCAATGGGAGAGCCTGATCTATGGGGGATTCTGATGGGCAGCCCTGATGTAACGGGGGCACTGTGATTGGGACACTTGATGTAAGGGGGCACTCTGATGGGCCCACCTGATGTAAAGGGGCACTCTAAGCCCTTGTACACACGGTCGGAGAATCCGTCGGAATGCGTCCTATCGGACCGTGTTGTCGGATAATCCGACTGTGTGTGGTATGCATCGGATTGATTCCGTCGGAATATCCGTCGGACCCAATTTTCCAACATGTTGGAAATATTTCCCGACCAACTGGGCCGGTCGGACATACTCCGATCATGTGTAGAGAATTTTGATCGGACCAAGTGCCACGCATGCTCAGATCAAATTCCTACATCAAAGCTATTGGCTACTAGCCTGAATGTAGTCCCATCGTAACGAAATTACGTCATCACGTTCTGAAAGATCTGATTTTTCGACAACTTTGTCCGACCGTGTGTATGCAACAGTTTCGGACACAATCCGACGCACAAAATCCGATGGTCAAAATCCGACGGATTTGGTTGTGAAAATCTCCGACCGTGTGTACAGGGGCTAAAGGGGAAACACCTAGTGTAATGAGGCATTCTGATGGGGGAACCAGATGTATATATATATATATACATATATACATATATATATATATATATATATATATATATATATATATATATATATATATATATATATATACCCTGTTTCCCCCGAAAATAAGACCTAGCGTAATTATTGGTGATGGCTGCAATATAAGCCCTACCCTTCAAATAAGCCCTAGTTAAACTCCTTGATGGTCTTATTTTCAGTGTAGGGCTTATTTTCGGGGAAACAGGGTAGGGCTTATTTGGGGGGTAGGGCTTATATTGCAGCCATCACCGACAATCACGCTAGGTCTTATTTTCGGGGAAACAGGGTATATATATATATATATATATATATATATATATATATATATATATATATATATATATATATACACACACACACAGTATATACAGTATCTCACAAAAGTACACCGCTCACATTTTTGTAAAATATTTTATTCTATCTTTTCATGTGATAACTCTGAAGAAATGACACTTTGTCTACAATGTAAAGTAGTGAGTGTACAGCTTGTATAACAGTGTAAATTTGCTGTCCCCCTTAAAATAACTCAACACACAGCCATTAATGTCTAAACCGCTGGCAACAAAAGTGAGTACACCCCTAAGTGAAAATGTGCAAATTGGGCCCAATTAGCCATTTTCCCTCCCCCGGTGTCACGTGACTCGTTAGTGTTACAAGGTCTCAGTTGTGACTGGGGAGCAGGTGTGTTAAATTTGGTGTTATCGCTCTCACTCTCTCATACTGGTCACTGGAAGTTCAACATGGCACCTCATGGCAAAGAATTCTCTGAGGATCTGAAAAAAAGAATTATTGCTCTACATAAGGATGACCTAGGCCAGTGGTGGTGAACCTTGGCACCCCAAATGTTTTGGAACTACATTTACCATGATGCCCGACTGCACTGAAGAGTGCATGAGCATCATGGGAAATGTAGTTCCAAAACATCTGGGGTGCCAAGGTTCACCATCACTGGCCTAGGCTATAAGACGATTGCCAATACCCTGAAACTGAGCTGCATCATGGTGGCCAAGACTATACGGCAGTTTAACAGGACAATTTCCACTCAGAACAGGCCTCGCCATGGTCAACCAAAGAAGTTGAGTGCACGTGCTCAGCGTCATATCCAGAGATTGTCTTTGGGAAATAGATGTATGAGTGCTGCCAGCATTGCTGCACAGGTTAAAGAAGTCAGCCTGTCAGTGCTCAGACCATACGCTGCACACTGCATCAAATTGGTCTGCATGTCTGTCATCCCAGAAGGAAGCCTCTTCTATTATTATTATTATTATTATACAGGATTTATATAGCGCCAACAGTTTGTGCAGCACTTTACAATATGAGGGCAGACAATATACTTACAATACAAATCAATACAGGAGGGATCAGAGGGCCCTGCTCATTAGAGTTTACAATCTAGAAAGATGATGCACAAGGAAGTTTGCTGAAGACTAGCAGACTAAGGACATTGATTACTGGAACCATGTCCTGTGGTTTGATGAGACCAAGATAAACTTATTTGGTTCAGATGGTGTGAAGCGTGTGTGTCAGCAACCAGGTGAGGAGTACAAAGACAAGTGTGTCTTGTCTACAGTGAAGCATGGTGGTGGGAGTGTCATGGTCTGGGGCTGCATGAGTGCTGCCAGCACTGGGGGGGGCTACAGATCATTGAGGGGACCATGAATGCCAACATGTACTGTGACATACTGAAGCAGAGCATGATCCCCTCCCTTCAGAGACTGGGCCGCAGGGCAGTATTCCAACATGATAACCACCCCAAACACACCTCCAAGACCAGCACTGCCTTGCTAAAGAAGCTGAGGGTAAAGGTGATGAACTGGCCAAGCATGTCTCCAGACCTAAACCCTATTGATCATCTGTGGGACATCCTCAAAAGGAAGGTGGAGGAGCGCAAGATCTCCAACATCCACCAGCTCTGTGATGTCGTCATGGAGGAGGGGAAGAGGACTCCAGTGGCAACCTGTGAAGCTCTGGTGAACGCCATGCCCAGCGCTGGAAAATAATGGTGGCCATACAAAATATGGAAACTTTGGGCCCAATTTGGACATTTTCACTTAGGGGTGTCCTGACTTTTGTTTCCAGCGGTTTAGACATTAATGGCTGTGTGTTGAGTTATTTTGAGGGGACAGGAAATTTACACTGTTATACAAGCTGTACACTCACTACTTTACATTGTAGACAAGTGTCATTTCTTCAGTGTTGTTACATGAAAAGATAGTATAAAATATTTACAAAAAATTTAGGGTGTACACACATACCTTGAAAAAGTATTCATACCCCTTGAAATTTTCCACATTTTGTCATGTTACAACCAAAAACATATTGTATTTTATTGGGATTTTATGTGATAGACCAACACAAATTGGCACATAATTGTGAAGTGGAAGGAAAATGATAAATGGTTTTCAAAATTGTTTACAAATAAATATGTGAACAGTGGGGGGTACATTTGTATGGCGCCCCCCGGAGTCAATACTTTGTAGAACCTCCTTTCACAGCAATTACAGCTGCAAGTCTTTTGGGGATGTCTCTACCAGCTTTGCACATCCAGAGAGGGACATTTTGCCCATTCTTCTTTGCAAAATAGCTCAAGCTCTGTCAGATTGGATGGAGAGCGTCTGTAAAAACAACAAATTTCAAGTCTTTCCACAGATTTTCAATTGGATTTAGGTCTGGACTTTGACTGGGCCATTCTAAAACATGATTATGCTTTGATCTAAAACATTCTATTGTAGCGCCGGCTGTATGTTGGGGGTCTTTGTCCTGCTGAAAGGTCCCATCAACTCTCTGCTGAAGAAAAGCATCCCCACAACATGATGTTGCCCCCACCATGTTTCACGGTGGGGGTGGTGTGTTCAGGGTGATGTGCGGTGCTAATTTTCCGCAACACATAGCGTTTTGCTTTTAGGCCAAAAAGTTAAATTCAGTCTCACTGACCAGATCGCTTCTTCCACATGTTTTCTGTGTCCCCCCACATGGCTTCTCGCAAACTGAAAACTGGCTTTCTTTTAACAATGGCTTTCTTCTTGTCGCTCTTCCATAAAGGCCAGATTTGTCCAGTGGACAACTAATTGTACTGTGCTCAGATTCTTCCTCCTGAGCTGTGGATCTCTGCAGCTCCTCCAGAGTTACCATGGGCCTCTTGGCTGCTTCTCTGATGAAGGCTCTCCTTGCCCGGCCGGTCAGTTTAGGCGGACGGCCATGTTTTGGTAGGTTTGCAGTTGTGCCATACTCTTTCCATTTTCAGATGATGGATTGAACAGTCCTCTGTGAGATGTTCAAAGCTTGGGATATTTTTTTTTATAACCTAACCCTGCTTTATACTTCTCCACAACTTTATCCCTGACCTGTCATGGTCTGTTCCTTGACCTTTATGATGTCGTTTGTTCACTGGGGTTCTCTAACAAACCTGTGAGGGCTTAACAGAACAGCCGTATTTATACTGAGATTAAATTACACACCGGTGGACTCTATTTACTTTACTTTATTTATTTAATTTACGTGACTTCTGAAGGCAATTGGTTCCACTCGATTTTAGTTAGGGGTATCAGAGTAAAGGGGGCTGAATGCAAATGCACGCCACATTTTTCAGATATTTATTTGTAAAAATAATAGTAAAACCATATATATATATATATATATATATATATATATATATATATATATAATATATATAATATATATATATATATATATATATATTTTATATATATTTTATATATATATATATATATATATATATATATATATATATTTCTTGATCATACATCACGGGACACAGGAGCTTCATTACATAGTGGGTTATATAGGCACCTCTGGTGATTGGACACTGGTTGACCCAATTAAAGAGAATTCCTCCCCTATATAACCCCTCCCATCAGGGAGGCACCTCAGTTTTTTCGCCAGTGTCTGGTCGATGGTCACGTAAAACTTAGCTCTATGCGGGTCCCGGCGAGGGCCGAAGGGCTACAACAAACCGGATCCATACCTCGGGCCGATAATTGACTCCCAAGATGGTATGGTACCCGGGCCTCGTCTGCCGAAGACACGAGGTTTTGCCTGTAAGTCCTCTCCATTGGAAGACTGGACTCTGGGACAACCAGACTTGGGGTACTGTTTACTCAGGGCGCCCGTAAGTTTCTGGCAGAGTTTTTTACAAGGCCCAGGTAGGAGAATCTTTTCGTAAGATTCCCAGATACGCCTGAAGGTTGGCTAACAATACCCGCCGTGATGGGTGAAGGCTGGAATTGGTCTGAACACAGCAATTCCTGCGGTGGGGAACAGGTATGGGAAGTCATCCTATATATTTTAATATATGAATGGATTTCTTCATTTTGAGTAGTTGTATGTCTTACCTGGTTTCCACCACTTGAGGGAGTAAGAGCAAGCCTGATGCATACTTACATGCCTTTCAAATAAAACACGCTCAGTGAAATGCCTGGTCCTCCCAGCTATTCACGTCTCCTTGCAGTCCCTGCCACAATATAAGTAAAAAAGGGGTCCCACGCAGATCGGGGGGTCTCAGGTCACTCCTTTTGGGTTCCCCTTCCCCCCCCCGGATCCCGCGGTCCTCGTGCACGCGCGCGGGCGCGTGCACGCGCGCCGGGCGCGCTCCCGGCCTAATAGGGAAAGGGGGGGGGGTGTGGTTGCCAGCTGTGCACAATCAAGTGCTCCAGACTGCAATGCAGGCGCCAAAACGGCCGATTTTAAAAGCCCAGAGCGTCAGGGGACTGTAAGGTGAGACACAGGAGCTGTGGGCTGTAAGCATCCGTGGGATTGGATCCAGGCGAACCTTAAGACACCTACTCGGCATCATATTGTGCAGTTAAGCTTATATTGATTTATTGTGAGACTTTAAGCACAACAAAGTGATTGCATTTTACACTAGTAACTCTGCTTTGTAGCTCAGTACTATGTCTCCTCGTAAGAGGGTTTCAGGGGCAGGTAACAAAAGCACTGGTAGGTTACCGCCTGGGTCCAGGGGTTCTAAAGGTGCATGCAGATTACCATCCCCCTCTGCAAGGGAGCCTGCATCTCAAGACGAGTCAGTGCCCCTTTCAGGCTTTGCAGCCTCTCCTAATGTCGCAGCCCCGGTCTATGTCACTGAGGACTCCCTTAGGGCTTCATTGGAGAGTTTTGAAGGGAGGATAATGAATTTTATTTCTGCTTCCCTAAAAGATAGCAAGAAAAGGGGTAGATCCCCTCCCTCTGCTGAAATCCCTCTCTCAGACAGCTGCTCTGAAAATGAGGAGAGATCCCTATCTTTGGAAAGGGATCATGAGCAGTCGGATCAGTCAGAAGATGAGGAGTCAGTCCCCTCCTCCCAGGCACTCAGAAAGCAGGTGCAGTATTATACTGAATTGGTGCGTACCACGTTCAGAATGCCAGCTACTGAAGTCGCTACATCCTCTGTCTCTTCCCTGGGAGTCAGGAAAGCTCCACAGACTGCTTGTTCCTTCCCAATTCATCCTTTAATGGCTGACTTGATGTATAAGGACTGGGGACATCCCAATAAACTGTTTACTCCTCCCAAGAGGTTTTCTATGTATTATCCCGTGGAGGAAAGCTTCACCAAGAAATGGGGGGCCCCATCTGTGGATGCGGCTATCTCTTGTGTGAATAAAAACCTAACTTGTCCTTTGGATAATGCGCAGGTATTTAAGGACCCAGCTGACAAAAGGCTGGAAACCTTGTTAAAAGCCTCCTTTTCCATGGCCGGCGCTGTGGTGCAACCTACAGTCGCAGCCGTGGGGTTGTGTCAGTTCCTTAAGGAACAGGTTAAACAGATGTTTGAACTCCTTCCCAATGAGGAAGTAGAGAAATATGCAGAGATGCCTCACATCTTATGTTTCATAATTGATGCGATTTTGGATTCTGTCCAACAAGCATCACGTTTGTCCCTCATGTTGGTACACATGCGTAGGGCTCTATGGCTAAAAAAATTAGGCTGCTGAAATATCATGCAAAAAGCATTTGACTGGGTTCCCGTTTAAAGGGGAACGGTTGATTGGAGAGGAATTAGATAAATTCGTCCAAAATATTTCGGGAGGTAAATCTACACTCCTTCCAGTCAAGAAGAGTAAACGTCCTTCATTCAGGCGTACTCTTTCTCCCGAAGCGTCGAGCTCTAAACAGTGGCGACGGCCTTCTCAGCCCTCCTCGGCTGTAAAGCCTCAGGGCCGAGCCCAGGGACAGAAAAGGACTTGGGGGCGGAAGCCTGCCAAGCAGTCCTCCAAGACATCCTTGTGAAGGGGCGCCCCCGCTCGGCCGAGTGGGGGGAAGGCTCCTGCAGTTTGCAGGCGCCTGGCGGGTAGAGATTCAGGACAAATGGGTGATCTCTTCAGTATCTCTAGGCTACAGGCTAGAGTTTCAGGAGATTCCACCTTCCCGTTTTTTTCTAAGGTCAAGGATCCCCAGGGATCCGATAAAGCAGAAACCGCTATTTCTGGCCTTAGATCAATTACTATCCCAAGGTGTGATAGTAGAGGTGAGCCCGAAAGATCAGGGTTCAGGTTTCTATTCGAATCTCTTCACCGTTCCAAAACCAGACGGAAGTGTCAGACCTATCTTGGATCTGAGAGACTTAAACCGGTTTCTACACATCCAGACCTTCCGGATGCAGTCAATACGCACTGTGGTCTCCTCCCTGCAAGGAGGAGAATTCATGGCATCAATAGATATCAAAGACGCATATCTCCATGTGCCAATATTTCCCGCACACCAGAAGTTTCTGAGGTTCGCGGTAGAGCAGCGCCATTTTCAATTTGTGGCCCTGCCGTTCGGCCTAGCCACGGCCCCTCGAGTCTTCACGAAGATTCTAGACCCTCTCTTAGCAATCTTAAGAGTTCAGGGCATAGCCGTCATGGCTTACCTAGACGACTTGCTTCTCGTAGAGAGAACTGCAACATGCCTAAGTCGCAGCGTCACCAAAACGCTAGAACATCTGGGCCGCCTAGGTTGGATTATAAACCTAGAAAAGTCGTCTTTACAACCGACCACCAGGTTGGATTACCTGGGTCTGATTATCGACACCGCTCAGGGCAGGGTGTTCCTTCCAAAGCCAAAGGCCTTGGCCATTGGAGGTCTAGTGCGCCTGATTCTGGGCAGAAGATTCTCCTCCATTCGGTTGTACATGAGACTGTTGGGAAAGATGGTCGCCTCTTTCGAGGCCGTTCCATTTGCCCAGTTCCACTCAAGGCCCCTGCAAAGATGCATCCTTGCGATTTGGAACAGGAAGCCCCAATCCCTGGATCTTCCTATGCGTTTATCCCCTCGGGCACGCAAAAGTCTTGTCTGGTGGTTACAGACCAAAAATTTGCTGAAAGGCAAAACCTTTCTTCCCCTCTCATGGAAGATTGTCACCACGGATGCCAGCCTGACAGGTTGGGGAGCCGTGTTGCAGGAAACATGCTCGCAGGGAAAATGGTCTGCGACCGAAAGTCTGCTGCCCATAAATGTCTTGGAGATTCGGGCAACTTACATGGCACTCAGAGAGTGGTCTCACAGACTGCGAGGTTTCCCAGTTCGGATTCAGTCCGACAATGCCACCGCAGTGGCTTACATCAATCACCAGGGCGGTACCAGAAGTCTGGTGGCCCAAAAGGAGGTGAATCGCATACTTGTCTGGGCAGAAGAGCATGTTCCGTGCCTCTCTGCAGTCTTCATTCCAGGAGTGGAGAATTGGCAGGCAGATTATCTCAGCCGCCAGCAGTTGTGCCCAGGAGAATGGGCTCTGCACCCCGATGTGTTTCAAGACATATGTCACAAGTGGGGCACTCCAGACGTGGATTTGTTTGCGTCCAGATTCAACAGGAAACTGGACAACTTTGTGTCAAGGACAAGAGATGCACTTGCTCAGGGGTCAGATGCTCTGACAGTTCCCTGGGATCAGTACAATCTGATCTATGCCTTCCCCCCGAACCCGCTGTTGTCGAGGTTCTTGGGAAGGGTCAAGAGGGAGACGAAGCCGGTCCTTCTAGTGGCCTCGGCTTGGCCCAGGCGACCATGGTTCGCAGAAATCATGAAGTTGGCAGTGGGCAGGTCATGGACCCTCCCTCTCCGGCCAGATCTGCTCTCACAGGGTCCAATTTACCACCCTGCTTTATGCAGTCTGAATTTGACGGTCTGGCTGCTGAGACCCACATTTTGAGAGGCCGTGGTCTTTCGGGGCCAGTCCTCTCCACTCTGGTCAATGCCAGAAAACCGGCCTCCAGGCGTATCTATTACAAGATCTGGAGGGCATATGTTTCCTGGTGTGAACCCAGGAGATGGCATCCTAGAAGGTATGTCATTAGCAGAATCTTGGCCTTTCTCCAATCAGGCCTTGAAATGATTTTGGCCATAAGCACCATCAAGGTGCAGATTTCGGCCCTATCGGTCTTTTTTTCAAAGATCGCTTGCATCACATTCCCTAGTACGGGCTTTTATCCAGGGGGCTATGCGGATGAGACCGCCAGTCAAACCTCCGGTATGCCCTTGGGATCTGAATTTGGTTCTCTCGGCCTTAGAAGCCCAACCATTTGAACCTCTGCATCTGGCTTCTTTAACTCTCCTGACAAAGAAGCTGGTGTTCCTAGTAGCCATATCCACGGCTAGAAGGGTATCAGAATTGGCAGCTCTTTCCTGTAAAGAGCCCTATTTAACTATCCATAAGGACCGAGTGGTCATGCGTCCCAACAGGTCCTTTCTACCTAAGGTAGTTTCAGGTTTTCACCTGAATCAGGATGTAATCCTACCATCCTTTTTTCCAAACCCTCAGTCCACAGAGGAAGAATCCTTACACACTTTAGATGTGGTTAGAGCAATCAGTCTTTATCTTCAGGCAACTGCTCAGATAAGAAAGACTGACTGTCTATTTATTCTGCCAGAAGGCCCTAAAAAGGGTCAGGCAGCGTCAAAGTCCACTCTTTCGAGGTGGATCAGACAGGTTATTTCTCAGGCCTATGACTTAAAGGGGAAGATTCCTCCTTTTCAGGTGAGAGCGCACTCTACTAGGGCTGTAAGTGCTTCTTGGGCAGTGCATCACCAGGCCTCCCTGGCTCAGATCTGTAAGGCTGCGACTTGGTCATCAGTCCACACATTCACCAGATTCTATCAGGTGGATGTCAGAGGGCAGGAGGATATCGCCTTTGGGCGCAGTGTACTGCAGGCTGCAGTTTAGGTCCTCAAGTCCCTGGCGGTCTAGATTCATGATCTGTGTCTCCCTCCCCTCAACCTGAGCATTGCTATGGGACATCCCACTATGTAATGAAGCTCCTGTGTCCCGTGATGTATGATCAAGAAAATAGGATTTTTATATACAGCTTACCTGTAAAATCCTTTTCTTGAGAGTACATCACGGGACACAGGGCTCCCGCCCCTCTTGGGTTTTACGTGGTTTCTTATTGCTTTGCTACAAAACTGAGGTGCCTCCCTGATGGGAGGGGTTATATAGGGGAGGAATTCTCTTTAATTGGGTCAACCAGTGTCCAATCACCAGAGGTGCCTATATAACCCACTATGTAATGAAGCTCCTGTGTCCCGTGATGTACTCTCAAGAAAAGGATTTTACAGGTAAGCTGTATATAAAAATCCTATTATATATATATATAATAAAAAAAAAAATATATATATATATATATATATATATATATATATATAAATATATATATATATATATATATATATATATATATATGTATATATATTCTTTAGGAGGTGTGCACGATCTACAGTATGCAATATAGACCATGTAAACATCAAAAGACAGTGGTATAGATGTCATGAGCAATGGAACAGTCTTCAGAACTTCTTGCAGTGTGATTTCACATACAGATAAAAATCTACAAGTGGTGTAGTATAGTCAAATTATGGGCATGCAATAAGGCCTGATTCACACCTATGCATTTTTAGTGCTTTTTGCAGATTTGCACTACATAACATGTTCCATAGAAATCCATATTAAATGGACTGTAGTACAAATCTGCAAAATGCAAAAAGCACTAAAAATGCATAGATGTGAATCAGGCCTTAGCCCTTGTACACACGGTCGGACATTCTGACGGAAAATGTCCGATCGGACCGTGTTGTCGGATAATCCGACCGTGTGTGGGCTCCATCGGACTGTTTCCATTGGAATATCTGACCAACAAAGTTTTAGAGCAGGTCTATAAAATTTTCCGACAACATAATCCAATCGGACTTTGTCCGATCGTGTGTAGAGAATTCCGATCGGACAAAGTGCCACGCATGCTCAGATCAAATTCCTAGACCAAAGCTATTAGCTACTAGCCTGAACGTAGTCCCATTCGTAACGAAATTACGTTATCACATTCTGAACGATCGGATTTTCCGACAACTTTGTCCGACCGTGTGTACGCAACAGTTTCGGACAAAATCCGTCGGACACAATCCAACGGATTTGGTTGTCAGAATGTCCGGCCGTGTGTACAAGGGCTTAGTGGACCATAACTTTCCTTAGCCTTCTACCTAAATGGTTAATTGGATGGGAAGCTGACAAAAAACAGAATAACTATGTATAGCAAGGGCAATCCATATCTATGTTTGGACATTTGATTGACATACAACTGGGACTCAGGGATGATTTTATGTTTGGGGGGAGTCTTATGACTCCTCTCAACATCCCCCCTTTTCCCCCTGAAGTTCTCTGGCTGAATTTAATTGAAAAACAAATGTACGGAAGTGGCCAGAAGATGGGAACAAAATAAGAGAAAACAGGACAGCTAAATAAAAATATTTAAATAAGTGAAATTATTTCCATTGTTTACTATTCGCTGGTGTTTTAAATCCTTTCAACGAAAAAAAAAATTCTTCTTAATTTTTAAATTTGTCAAACAGAAATAGTGCGCAAAAAATAAAAAAATCAATAAAAAAAAAATCTCAAGAAGAGGTCTTTAAAATTTGCAGTTGTAATTTTTCTAATATCCAGGGATAAAATCCACCAGAAAACATGCTTAGCTGGTTTATCAAAGGGGTTGGTTTCCATCCTTTTAATGACATGCTTTTCCCTTTCTTTTCTATTATTAAAGATATCCATTTTTTTGCCAGTTGAAAAAAAGACGTGAAAATCTGGCAAATTTTATTTCTGGTAATAAACTGTTCAACGCTTTTATAAATAAGTAATGAGCAAATATAGAAAGACGTTTTAACACTGTGTAACATGGATAAGACTATTTTTAGTAAAGTGGAACTCCAACCAGGGAGATTTCCACCCGCTCAATTTGAAGGAAGCAAGAGGAAAGCAGCCTAGTGGAGGAAAAGAACAGCAATATAAATGTGATTTGGCTTGGCATATCAAGCGATGTCTTCATAAAAAACAGCAGCTATGCCTCAGGCTACGGGTGGTGGAAGCCAACACTTAAGAAGCTTGATTGCAGAACACAAGCTTTATTAGGAAACCAAAGGATGCCAAAATGTTTCAAAAACTTGTTGGCATCCTCTGGCTTTTTAGTACATCTTGTGTTCTGCTACAGTGTGACACCCACCATCTGTAACCACAGAGGCGTAACTAACCACTCTTCTAACAGAGACGATCACTTGGGATTTCCACGCCTTAAAGAGACTTTTCCTCGAACATACAGAAACGAGCTCAGATTTGTCCAAGGCTTCTCACCCGGCTTCATTATCTACCACACACAGATCATTAAGAAAGGAGTTCAAAGTCCAATTTTTTTTGCTTAAACTTTTCAAAAATGTAGGAGACACATAAAGATCAGTAGCTTTCAATGTCTTTCTTGAAGGTGCTCCTCACCCTTTGCCACCATTGTCACTTTTTGAATGGACCAGAAGATCCAGGATTCCTCCTTGACAGGAGCAGCCATGGGGAATTCCTCCCAACTAGGTCTGATCAGTGAATGGCCACTCATATCCATGGGCGTCTGCAGGAAGGGGCAAGGGGGGTCAAGTGCCCCCCGCCCCTGGAATCAGGGATGAGATCTTAAATTCAACACAGTTCCATTGCTATCGGGGTGCAGGAAGCCCACATCCGTGTGCAACCTGCCAGTGGGGTGACACCATCAATGTTCTGCCAAGCCCCCCCTATCAGTGTAGTGTGACTGAGGGCTCTTTTCCGTGCTCAGTCCAGCAGAGAACTCGGTGGTGGTGCTATCAGGTTTTCCCGGTCACCCCCCATTTCTCCTGTCAGGGAGAAGAGACGACGGCTCTCACCAGGTTCCTCGCCCAGTTTCCTGCCCGCTCCGTTCCTTCCCTATTGGCCATAACTGAGGGCCAAATCGAAGGAGACTAGGAGAGGAGAGAATCATGGGACATGTAGTCCCAAAGATTGGCGGCCCCATTTTCCACAGGGAGGAGGATACAGCTCGATCAAGAGAGAGATTGAGAGACTGTAGCCTGGGAAAAAAAACTGAGGGAGAGAGTGCTACAGGAAAAAGAACAAGGAGTGTGCTGGGAAGAAGCCAGAGAGAGAGAGAGAGAGAGCCACGCTGCCCAGCGCCACTAGAGAGAGAACTACACTGCCCCATGCCACCAGAGAGAGCCATGCTGTCCAGCACCACCAGAGAGAGCCACGCTGCCCAGCACCACTAGAGAGAGAAAGACTGAGTCACTGCCAGGGTACAAACATGCTACACTACTGACCAGAATCTCCCCTGGGGCAAGTGAGCGATCGTCCAGCCGGAGGGATCACTGGTGTTGTTTTGCTGGGTCTGGTAAGAGGGCCTGTTGACCATTATCCATTACTTATCCTAGGGATTGCATTAAGTCTGCAGTCTCTGACCATGATAATGTGATAATGACATTGTCGAAAAGGGGCGGTGCATGAGTGACCCTAAAAACAGATCATTAAGAAAGGAGTTCAAAGTCCAATTTTTTTGCTTAAACTTTTCAAAAATGTAGGAGACACATAAAGATCAGTAGCTTTCAATGTCTTTCTTGAAGGTGCTCCTCACCCTTTGCCACCATTGTCACTTTTTGAATGGACCAGAAGACCCAGGATTCCTCCTTGACAGGAGCAGCCATGGGGAATTCCTCCCAACTAGGTCTGATCAGTGAATGGCCACTCATATCCATGGGCGTCCGCAGGTAGGGGGGGGGGTCAAGTGCCCCCCCCCCCCCCTGGAATCAGGGATGAGATCTTAAATTCAACACAGTTCCATCGCTATCGGGGTGCAGGAAGCCCACATCTGTGTGCAACCCGCCAGTGGGGTGACACCATCAAGGTTCTGCCAAGCCCCCCCTATCAGTGTAGTGTGACTGAGGGCTCTTTTCCGTGCTCAGTCCAGCAGAGAACTCGGTGGTGGTGCTATCAGGTTTTCCCGGTCACCCCCCATTTCTCCTGTCAGGGAGAAGAGACGACGGCTCTCACCAGGTTCCTCGCCCAGCTTCCTGCCCGCTCTGTTTCTTCCCTATTGGCCATAACTGAGGTCCAATCAAAGGAGACTAGGAGAGGAGAGAATCATGGGTCATGTAGTCCCAAAGATTGGCAGCCCCATTTTCCACAGGGAGGAGGATACAGCTCGATCAAGAGAGAGATTGAGAGACTGTAGCCTGGGAAAAAAACTGAGGGAGAGAGTGCTACAGGAAAAAGAACAAGGAGTGTGCTGGGAAGAAGCCAGAGAGAGAGAGAGAGCCACGCTGCCCAGCGCCACCAGAGAGAGAACTACACTGCCCCATGCCACCAGAGAGAGCCATGCTGTCCAGCACCACCAGAGAGAGCCATGCTGCCCAGCACCACTAGAGAGAGAAAGACTGAGTCACTGCCAGGGTACAAACATGCTACACTACTGACCAGAGTCGCCCCCGGGGCAAGTGAGCGATCGTCCAGCCGGAGGGATCACTGGTGTTGTTTTGCTGGGTCTGGTAAGAGGGCCTGTTGGCCATTATCCATTACTTATCCTAGGGATTGCATTAAGTCTGCAGTCTCTGACCATGATAATGTGATAATGACATTGTCGAAAAGGGGCGGTGCATGAGTGACCCTAAAAACAGATCATTAAGAAAGGAGTTCAAAGTCCAATTTTTTTTGCTTAAACTTTTCAAAAATGTAGGAGACACATAAAGATCAGTAGCTTTCAATGTCTTTCTTGAAGGTGCTCCTCACCCTTTGCCACCATTGTCACTTTTTGAATGGACCAGAAGATCCAGGATTCCTCCTTGACAGGAGCAGCCATGGGGAATTCCTCCCAACTAGGTCTGATCAGTGAATGGCCACTCATATCCATGGGCGTCCGCAGGAAGGGGCAAGGGGGGTCAAGTGCCCCCCCCCCTGGAATCAGGGATGAGATCTTAAATTCCATCGCTATCGGGGTGCAGGAAGCCCACATTCGTGTGCAACCCGCCAGTGGGGTGACACCATCAAGGTTCTGCCAAGCCCCCCCTATCAGTGTAGTGTGACTGAGGGCTCTTTTCCGTGCTCAGTCCAGCAGAGAACTCGGCGGTGGTGCTATCAGGTTTTCCCGGTCACCCCCCATTTCTCCTGTCAGGGAGAAGAGACTGTGGCTCTCACCAGGTTCCTCGCCCAGCTTCCTGCCCGCTCTGTTTCTTCCCTATTGGCCATAACTGAGGGCCAATCAAAGGAGACTAGGAGAGGAGAGAATCATGGGTCATGTAGTCCCAAAGATTGGCAGCCCCATTTTCCACAGGGAGGAGGATACAGCTCGATCAAGAGAGAGATTGAGAGACTGTAGCCTGGGAAAAAAACTGAGGGAGAGAGTTACTAGAAATAGTAAAAAAATGAACAGAAGGGCGACCTTTCCAAAAAAAAAAAAAAAAGTTCAGCTGCAGTATGTGGCAGTTTTTGGATGGTGTCAGCTTAACTTAAAAATAAAAAAAAATGGACGTGCACTTTAAAGCGGTAGTAAACCCGCCAATTTTTATTTTTTTTTTAAACCTGCAAAGCAAAAGGCATAATGAGCTAGTATGCACCGCATACTAGCTCATTATGAAATACTTACCTTCGAACGAGGCCCCGACATCTGGCCCGATCCACGCCGAGGGAGCTGACATGCTCCCTCGGCGTTTCTTCCGGGTATCGCGGCTCCGGCGCTGTGAGTGGCCGGAGCCGCGATATCGTCACTCCCGCGCATGCGCGCGGGAGATTTCATTCCGGCCGGTCGGCCACTGCCGGATTTTCAGGCCGAGAATCCCCTTGAGCGCATGCGCCGCTGCAGTCAGCGGCGCATACCGAGGGGAATATCTCCTAAACCGTACAGGTTTAGGAGATATTTTTTTTTACCTACAGGTAAGCCTTATTATAAAGAAAAAGAAGAGAACTGCGCAATCCCTAATACTTCTATTAGGATGTAAACCACTCTACCTTAAAGAAGTGTATCTTGTGATCTATTATTCTAACACACCAAACTAATGACTAAATAAACCATAAGGCATTACTTATAACTAAATACAGTAAACATATATATTGCCCCTCATAGGTTATGAACCAAAAGGAAAAAATGTACAATTCTAAGTCAGCGATTCAAAAACAAGAAACATATAAAGTATGTATAATAAGTAGTATAATAAGCCTTATTATAGGCTTTCCTGTAGGTAAAAGTTAAAAAATTGAGTTTACAACCACTTTAAATAGGCCTGTCTGTGAGAAGGGACGGGTTGAACAGGCTCAGACACACATTAAAGTGATATGAAGCTCCAGCGAGCCAAGTGGAACCCAAAACCAGTTCCATCATCCTTCTCAAATACCCGTGTGACTACATTGGCTTCGACTCTTCCTTCCCGGCTTTTATTCAGGTTCTCTCAGGTACTTAAAACTTTATCAAGCAGAACCAGTTCTGATGTCGCCACCACTTTCATAGCATGTTATCAGCCCTCCGATCGTGTGGGCCGTACAGCCAATCAGAAAGAGCTTTGTAATTTTGCGACGCAGGCAAATTCTAGGCTTAATCCAGCCCTTTGATTGTAAATATTCCCCCAGCACCTAAGGAATGCAGAGAGTTTAGTCTGCATTTATTTTACATTGATATTTTTCCTTTTACTTACATCCAAGCATAAAAAAAGGACAGCGAGGTATTATGGTAATATAAAAGGTACAGAAAATCTGGCCTAATAAAATGTGCAGGCAGCTGGAAACGCGAGAAGGAGGAACTGTCAGCGCTACTTCCACGACTTCCAAAACCACCACGACCAAAAAAAAAAAAAGGCGCCGAAAACCAGCAGCTGGATCAACCTGACAGCTTGCTTATCTGTGTGCCAGAGTTCCCTGAGATCCGCCAGTGGACAAGGCGCCCTCATTGTCCATGGATCCGTATTAATAATGCAGACACATTCTATTTATACATCGGTGGGACCACACACCATTCTCTATTGATTCATTGTAACGGGCCGGTGTTGTGTCCTGACACCGATGTAGTGGATGACACCAGAGACCGCTTGCAGCAACTCGCCAAAGACTTGTCAGGGTCCCTGGAGATGGGGATTCTAGGTTAGAGGAGACACTGAAACTGTGATTTCATTTAAAGCGGTATTAAACTCAAAACCAAAAATCGAATATATTGCCGCTTACCGGTCATTAGATGTGGTGGCTGCATTCGTTTTCTTTTCTTTGGCTTTTTTCCCCCTCTACTTTTACCCGTAACACACCTCCTCTATTAAAGAGCCCCCACTCTGGATAAAGGAGCACAGTGGGTGTTTTGTCACATATGGCGACCCATCGCATTTGGCTACACACTGGATGGTGCATGCGCAACGCCCCCATATGCGTTTCACCCCTGAGTCCAGATTCAAGCTCCGCCATCCAAGTGGACCTAGAGTCAGATTATAATTATGCCGAGCGAAGCGAGGCCGTGCCCGAAGCGTGGCGGGCAAAGCGAGGCCATGCACGAAGCGTGGCGGGCAAAGCGAGGCCATGCCCGAAGCGTGGCGGGCAAAGCGAGGCCATGCACGAAGCGTGGCGGGCAAAGCGAGGCCATGCACGAAGCGTGGCGGGCAAAGCGAGGCCATGCCCAAAGCGTGGCGGGCAAAGCGAGCCTGCAAGGGGACCTGTGTTGGAACGCAAATGGCAGCATCGTGCATGCGCACTCCAGCGGGTAGCAAAATGTGATGGGTAGCTGAATGTGACATGACATGGACACAACAGACAGGAGCATTGTCAGTCTGGGGGCGGAGGGGAGTATTAAATGTATTAGCAGATTTAAGGTGGTTGTAAAGCCTTAGCCCTTGTACACACGGTCGGATGTTCCGATAGAAAATGTCCGATCGGACGCGTTGTCGGATAATCCGACCGTGTGTGGGCTCTATCGGACTGTTTACGTCGGAATATCCAACCGACAAAGTTTTAGAGCTGGGCTATAAAATTTTCCGACAACATGATCCGATCGCACTTTGTCCGATCGTTTGTAGAGAATTCTGATCGGACAAAGTGCCACGCATGCTCAGATCAAATTCCTAGACCAAAGCTATTGGCTACTAGCCTGAACGTAGTCCCATCGTAACGAAATAACGTCATCACGTTACGAACGATCGAATTTTCCGACAACTTTGTCCGACCGTGTGTATGCAACACAAGTTTCGGACAAAATCCGTCAGACAAAATCCGACGGATTTTGTTGTCGGAATGTCCGACCGTGTGTACAAGGGCTTAAACTGATACTAAAGTCTCATCTGTGGTTTTGCACAGAGCAGCCCAGACCCTCCTCTTCTCGGGTCCCTCTTCTGCGCTCCTGGCCCCTCCCTCCTGATGAATGCCCCCACAGCATGCATGTGGAGTGAGCCGCTTCTACTGATGTTGGAACCTCTCTGTTGATTCCGGAAGCGGCTTACTCCCAGATCATTGACTTCACATGCTGCACCAATTGAGGTTTCCCCTCACGAATGCCTATCTGACTCCTATGCTGTACAGCAGTGGTGTCCAAACTGTGGCCTGGGGGGCCAGATGTGGCCCTTTGCTTGCCCTTATCTGGCCCTTGGAGCACTACTCCATCAACTGACACTAATGAGGGAGCACCATTCCTTCAATTAACACCATCAATGGGGCACTATTCATATCATTGATATTAACAATGGGGCACTATTCATATCACTGACAATGGGACACTATTCCACCCATTAAAACCAATGATGGGGCACTGATGCCGTGGCATTTCCTACTCCCACTGGCCACAATCTGGCCCCCCCAAAAAACCTAAATGACAGTAAACTGGTCCACCAAGCCTGGCAAGCATGCCAACCTCATCTTTTTTTTACACACAAGATCAAGATTGATATCACCTGGAGATGTGTGAGAGACTTTTTCCTGTGATGGGAGGGAAGTTTTGCATATAGGGGGGCTCTGATGTGATGGAAAGGCTCTACTGTGATGGGAGTGAAGTTTTGTATAGGGTGGGCTCTGATGTGATGGAGGGCCTCTGGTATGAAGGAGTGAATCTGACATGAAGGGGATGCTAATATGATGGGGGGGGGGCTCTGATGTGATGGAAAGGCTCTACTGTGATGGGAAGGAAGTTTTGTATAGGGGGGCTCTGATGTGATGGAGGGCCTCTGGTGTGAAGGAGTGACTCTGACATGAAGGGGGATGCTAATATGATGGGGGGGCTCTGATGTGATGGAAAGGCTCTACTGTGATGGGAGGGAAGTTTTGTATAGGGGGGGCTCTGATGTGATGGAAAGGCTCTACTGTGATGGGAGGGAAGTTTTGTATAGGGGGGGCTCTGATGTGATGGAAAGGCTCTACTGTGATGGGAGGGAAGTTTTGTATAGGGTGGGCTCTGATGTGATGGAGGGCCTCTGGTATGAAGGAGTGACTCTGACATGAAGGGGGATGCTAATATGATGGGGGGGCTCTGATGTGATGGAAAGGCTCTACTGTGATGGGAGGGAAGTTTTGTATAGGGTGGGCCCTGATGTGATGGAGGGCCTCTGGTGTGAAGGAGTGACTCTGACATTAAGGGGGATGCTAATATGATGGGGGGGGGGGGGCTCTGATATGATGGAAAGGCTCTACTGTGATGGGAAGGAAGTTTTGTATAGGGTGGGCTCTGATGTGATGGAAAGGCTCTACTGTGATGGGAGGGAAGTTTTGTATAGGGTGGACCCTGATGTGATGGAGGGCCTCTGGTATAAAGGAGTGACTCTGACATGAAGGGGGATGCTAATATGATGGGGGGGGGGGACTCTGATGTGATGGAAAGGTTCTACTGTGATGGGAAGGAAGTTTTGTATAGGGGGGCTCTGATGTGATGGAGGGCCTCTGGTGTGAAGGAGTGACTCTGACATTAAGGGGGATGCTAATATGATGGGGGGGGCTCTGATATGATGGAAAGGCTCTACTGTGATGGGAAGGAAGTTTTGTATAGGGGGGCTCTGATGTGATGGAGAGCCTCTGGTGTGAAGGAGTGACTCTGACATGAAGGGGGACTCTAATACGATGGGGGCGCTGTGATGTGTTGGGGGGGGGGTTGTGATGTGAAGAGGGGACGGTGTGATTGGAAGGCTCTTTGATGAGGGACTCTGATGTCATGAGAAGGCTCTGCTGTGATGGGGGGGGGAGGTTCATGTATGGGGGGGGGGGGTCTCATGTGGTGGAGGGCCTCTGGCAGGAAACGGAGTGACTCTGATATGATGGGGAGGCTTCTGATAGGCCATTTATCTCATCAGGTGGTCGTTTTCATTGTGCCAGGCTCAGGTTTACCATTGATATAGAACATTTACATCTTATATTAAGGTGCCTCAAGATTTTGCATACTTTTAAAGGTGACACGACTAAAATGCTGCAGTAAGCCACTATACCAAAAAGTGCCAAGAAATGCCCCCCCCCCCCCCCCCAATGTAAACCTGCATGGGGAAACAGCACACTGAACGTGCAGATTGCGGTATAAACAAGCCCTTAAAGAATATGTAAACCCAACATTTCATATTCATGATATGTGCCTGCTGTATCATAAACTTGTATGAGAAAGTCTCCCGTTCTCTTTGTATTGCTTCTTTAATGTGAAATCCCTGATGATCCTGCCAGTCCATCAAAAACTGACCACACTATATATGAGGGCACAGCGTGGTCAGTTTTCTAGCTGTGCTGAGAACTCAGCCTGCTCTCCTCCAATGATCAAAATTGTGCTGCAACCCCCCCGCACAGCCATTCACTAGGAAGTTAGGTGTGCTGCTGTTTCTCCTCCTCCTCCATCGGTCTGAGCTCCTTACGCAGCTGGGAACAAAGGGGATGTGCTCACTTTAAAAAAAAAAAGGGGGGAACAAAAAAAGGTATTTATAAGTTTTGCTTTTCATTTCTTATTTTAAACTGGATAGGATGTTTTGTAAGGTGAAGGGTTACATGTACTTTAAACTCAGTGGTGTTTATTCAGGACACAACATTCTACAGCCAAGGCAAAAAGAAAGAAATCCAGTTTTTTGTTTCTTGATGAAAACGAATGTTCCATAAATATGAGAGCTGCGGTAGGAAATAAGGCTTAGTTCAGGCAATGGTATCGTGGATTGTGGACAGCATGCTACCTGCTAGAACAGCTGTTCCCAACCTCTTTTAACATAAAGGAACCCTTGAAATAACTTTCAGATCTCAGGGAACCCCTGCTAATAATTCCATCTACACCTCAGGCTACATTAGTGTGAACAGTGTGTTGTAGATATAAGAATAAATAAAGGAACGAGGCATGCTCCTCATATCAGACAGCCAAGGCTGCTCTGTACAACACAATCGTTTTCAGTAATAATACTGATTGCAACAAATGATAATTGTACTGTTTGCTCACAATGGTAGTCAGTAGATTAGTTGCCCCTTGACTGGTGGCCAGTGGGAGAAGGGCCTCTTAGATTGATGGTCAATGAGAGAAGGGCCCCTTACACTGGTGGTCAGTGGGAGAAGGGCCCCTTAAACTGGTGGTAAGTGGGAGAAAAGCTCCTGGATTGGTGGTCAATGGGAGAAGCCCCCCCCCCCCCACCTTTATACTGGTGGGAGGGGGGGGGGGTCACTGGTGGCGACTTGGAAAAGGGCCTCTTAAATTGGTGGTCAGTGGGAGAAGAGCCTCCTAGATTGGTGATCAATATAAGAAGCACCCCCCCCCCCCCCTTTCACTGGTGGTGGTCAGTGCGAGATAGGCCTCTCAGATTGATGGTCATTGGGGGGAAAATGAGCCTCCTAAATTGGTGGTCAGTGGGAGAAGAGCCTCCTAGATTGGTGATCAATATGAGAAGCCCCTCCACCTTCAACTATTGATCAGAGGGATATTAGATCAATGGTCATTGGGAAAGGATCCTCCTAGATCGGTGACTAATGGGAGAAGGTTACCTATCCTCTTCCCTCCACGCTGGAGGTCAGTGGGAGAAGGGCCTCTTAGATTGATGGTCAATGAGAGAAGGGCCTCTTACAATGGTGGTCAGTGGGAGAAGGGCCCCTTAAACTGGTGGTAAGTGGGAGAAAAGCCTCCTGGATTGGTGGTCAATGGGAGAAAGTTTCCCCTTCCCCCACCCTTACACTAAGCCCTTGTACACACGGTCGGACATTCTGCCAACCAAATCCGTTGGATTTTGTCCGACGGATTTTGTCCAACGGATTGTGTCCGAAACTGTTGCATACACACGGTCGGACCAAGTTGTCGTAAAATCCGATCGTTCAGAACGTGATGACGTTATTTCGTTACGACGGGACTACGTTCAGGCTAGTAGCCAATAGCTTTGGTGTAGGAATTTGATCTGAGCATGCGTGGCACTTTGTCTGATCGGAATTCTCTACACACGATCGGAGTATGTCCGATCGGACCAGTTTGTCGGAAAATATTTCCAACAAGTTGGAAAATTGGGTCCGACAGATATTCAGACGGAAACAGTCCGATGCATACTATACAAAGTCGGATTATCCGACAAAACGGTACGATAGGACATATTCCGTCGGAATCTCTGACCGTGTGTACAAGGGCTAACAGTCACTTGGAGAAGGACCTCTTAGATTGATGGTCAATGGTGAAGAGCCTTCTCAATTAATGGTCAATGGGAGAAGCTCTCCCCCTTACCCTAGTGGTCAGTGGGAGGTGGGCCTCTTAAATTGGTGGTCAGTGGGAGAAGAGCTTCCTAGATTGGTGATCAATATAAGAAGCACCCCACCTCCCCTCTTTCATAGGCCTCTCAGACTGATGGTCATTGGGTGGAAAAGAGCCTCTTAAATTGGTGGTCAGTGGGAGAAGAGCTTCCTAGATTGGTGATCAATATAAGAAGCACCCCACCTCCCCTCTTTCATAGGCCTCTCAGACTGATGGTCATTGGGTGGAAAAGAGCCTCTTAAATTGGTGGTCAGTGGGAGAAGAGCTTCCTAGATTGGTGATCAATATAAGAAGCACCCCACCTCCCCTCTTTCATTAGTGGTCAGTGGGAGATAGGCCTCTCAGATTGATGGTCATTGGGTGGAAAAGAGCCTCTTAAATTGGTGTTCAGTGGGAGAAGAGCCTCCTAGATTGGTGGTCAATATGAGAAACCCCGGCCCTCCCCCTTCCATTCATGATCAGAGGGAGATAGGGCTATTGGATTAATGGTCATTGGGAAAGGATCCTCTTAGATTGGTGACCAATGGGAGAAGGTTACCTATCCTCCTTCCCCCACGCTGGTGGTCAGTGGAAGAAGGGTCTGTTAGATTGATGGTCAACTAGAGAAGGGCCTATCACACTGGTGGTCAATGGGGGAAGGACCTATTAGATTGGTGGTCAATGGGAAAAGGGCCCGTTTCACTGTTGGTAAATCAGAGAGGACACCTCCTGGATTGGTGGTCAATGGGAGTTCTCCTCCCCCCCCCCCCCCCCTTACACTGCTGGTAAATCGAAGAGAAAGCCTCCTGGATTGGTGGTCAATGGGAGACCACCCCTTACACTGTTGGTGAGCTGTTTTACCTGGAAAGAGATTTGTGTTTCTTACCATCCAGTTCTGAGTTTTAAACAGCTCACAGTTCTGTCTCAGAGTTTTGGGCACCTAATTTTTTTACCTTCTGCTTTTCACTTTTACATACCAGTCTACTCTACAACTTCACCCCTTGACTGAACATTTAAAGGAGAAGCAGCACATTTCAGTGCTCTCTCCCCTATCAGCACCCTCCTGGCACAACAGCACATGATTAGCTTCTTGTGCTTCTTTTCCCTCCCCTATCTGAGCTCTGCTGTACAGTAGACTGCAAGAGGTTAATACAAGGCAAATCCAGGTCTTTGCAATAAAAAAAAAAAAAACAGTTAATAATGTATTAATGAATACAGAGCTGAACTAATTTGCACCTTTTATCCATCCTGGAGTTCGGCTTCAGATGTTTGATGTAGTGGATTGGCTCTGAATAAGAAGAGATTCAGGTGATAATTTCACAAACTGTCAGATTAAAAGCCTCGTCCCCTGTGTTCTGACAGCTTCAAGTGCATCTACAGTTCTCTGGGCTCTTTAGTGTGTAGTATTGATGCACTTATTATCTGTTAATCAGGAAAACCTCAAAGCCCTTGTAGCTTAGAGAACGAGCGCGCCTGCATGGGTCTAAGGACAGAAACTGGATCTCAGTCAATGCTGTACCTCATACACCTCGTATATAGCAGATGGGTAAGGCTAGGTTCACATGTATGCAATGCAGGAGTGTGCACAAAATATATGTGCGTTCCCACAATGCAAAAAAAAATGTGCATTCTTTTTGCAGGCAGGTGGCAGGGCCATCAGTTGTTAATGGCACCTCAACACACCTTGCTCATGTGTAATTGTACATCAAAATGCATGGTACCACTTAAAAGGTGCTTGGACTTTTTTGGTGCGATATTAGCACTTAAAGTGGAGCTCTACCCAAAAGGGGGGACGCTCCGCTTATTTGCATCCTCCCCCACCCACACACTTTTTTTTGGGGGGGGGGGAAGTACCTGGTTTTGGTTACCCGTTCCCACTTCCGGCTCATTACGCCATGGCCAACTGAGCTGGAAGTCCGTCCCCCCCCCCCCCGTTCACAGTTCCCAGAAGACTATGGGACCATTCACAAGGCGCAGTGCGACTCGAGCATGCTCAGTAGGAAACTGGCTGTAAAGCCACAAGGCTTCACTTCCTGTTTCCCTTACTACAGATGCCGGCGCCTGGACTTGAAGCCGATTGAAGAATCGGCTCAGGTGAGGACATCGCTGGATCCCTGGACAGGGAAGTGTCCTTAAATTAAAAGTCAGCAGCGACAGTATTTAAAAAAAAAATTGGGTGGAGTTTGGAGCTCCTCTTTAACCACTTCAGCCCCGGAAGATTTGCCCACTTAATGACCAGGCCATTTTTTGCAATGCGGCACTGCATCGCTTTAACTGACAATTGCATGGCCGTGCGATGTTGTACCCCATATAGAACGGACACTTTTGACACTTTTTTGGGCCCAGTGACATTTATACAACGATCAGGGCTAAAAATAGCCATAGAAGGGGTTAACACTAGGGGGGCGATCAAGGGGTTAAATGTGTGTCCTAGGAAATGTGTCTAATTGTGGGGGGATGGGAATGCCTGGGGAAAGAGACCGATCGCTGTTCCTAATCAGTAGGAACAACAGATCAGTCTCCTCATCCCTGGCAGAATGGCGATCTGTCTGCTTACATTGACAGACCTCCGTTATGTCTCTCTCAGGAGCGGTTATCACAACCGCAGGGGCACGTGCATTGGCTCCGTCGTCGCTCCGCGGGCACGTGCGTACGCACCACCTAGTGCTCTTAAAGTGGCCCACGTACAGCTAGGACGGCTCTCCCAACTGCGGCGGCTGATCCTCAAGTGGTTAAGGAATTCTGTTGAAACTAATAGGCAAGGCTTTGCTTCTTACTTGGTCTCATGCCTGCTCCTTTGGCTTGGTCCTGAGCTGTGACTCGGCTCGGGTGCCCCCATAGCAGGAGGGAGTGGCCAGGATCACAGAAGAGGGACCCAAGAAGAGGAGGATCCGGGCTGCTCTGTGCAAATCCACTGCATCAGAGCAGGTAAGTATAACATGTTTATTTTTATAGGAAAAAAAAATAGACTTTAGTATCACTTTGTGTGCACCAAATGCCTTTGCAAACCTGATTACTGCCAAATAAAGCAGTGGTGACATTATCTATCAAATGTTCCGATTTCCGAAATTTCTAATTTCCAAAATTTAGAAATTTTTAATTTTTGGAAATTCGGAAATGTGAAAATACGGAAATTTGAAAATTCGGAAATTCGTAATTTCGGAAATTTGGAAATTTCTTAGTTTGGAAATTTGGAAATTTCTTAGTTTGGAAATTTGGAAATTCGAAATTCGGTAATTCGAAATTTTGGAAATTGAAAGATTCCGAAATTCGGAAATTTTGGAATGAATGAATTTGTTAAAATTTGTTAAAAAATGAATTCGGAACTAAACGAATTGCACATGTCTAGTAAGTATAACATGTTTGTTATATTTATAGGGAAAAAAAACGAAACTTTAGTATCGTGCCTTTGCAAACCAGATTACTGCCATATAGAGCAGTGGTGACATCATCACTGTGCTGTACATCTATCCAGAGAGCGGAGCTGTGGGAGGGATCAAGAAAGCCCCACCCACTACAGGCGCAGCAGAGAACTGCGCCCCCGAAACCCACCCACTTGTGACATTAGCAAATCAATATTCACTATTGTCTTCCAGACTCTCCACCCGGCCAGTCGGGACAGGAGGCGAACCATAAAGGGGTTGTAAAGGTAAATGTTTTTTCACCTTAATGCATTCTATGCATTAAGGCAGGGGTCAAGTCCTGGGCAAAAAAGTGTGGGAACTACCACCCAAGATCCACTCCCCCACCAAAAAAAAAAAAAAATGATACGCTCATATGCACAAACACTTCAAAAGTGGTATTGTTCATCCAATTTTCATATTGTGTGTAGCTTAACTGTTAGTACATTAAAATAAAAAAATACATAAATACGGTAATTCTCTGAATAATCAGCATCCATTCAATTGTGCTTCCATGGAAATATGAACATCATGTTCTGATCTTTATTGGGGAATTTTATTTTGTATATAGAGTGTTTATGTAGTGAGTTTACACTTTTCATTGAACAGAGTTTGGATAACACAGGGTTAAACGGAAAGGTCATACATGAACTGCTTATTATCTGGACAGAATGCTTGGGGAGATAGTGATGTGTTCCTGCTTAGGAGATGTATGTTAGCTTGGGGGGCTGCAAACTCTGCGGGGCTCCAACACACACTCGCTGCTATTCCAACCTTTCACATATTTACACATAAACTTCCCTCCTGGCATTAAACTTTGCCAGGTATTGTGCTCAGCTTACCACCCCAAACTGATGTTCCTCCCTCAGCTCACCTCTCTCCCTGCATGTCCTGTGAGCAGAATAGCTGATCTACCCATCAGCTAGACCTAGACCTGATCTACCCGTCAGCTAGCTGTGATTGACAGGTAGATCGAAGCGGAAGCTGTCATGGGGCCCCCGACTGGCAATGCCTGAATGGTCAGGTGTACGGCTCTTACTATTACGAGCTGTGTCAGCAGCTGCTGGTGTAGCACCTACCATACAGCTCGCATACTTCAAAGTCTTGCAGGACACAGCTGCTAACGGGAACTGAGTTCCTGTTGTGGAAAAATTACAGGAACTCCGTTCCCATGCGTTCCCGCAGGACTTGAGCCCTGCATTAAGGTGAAAAAACATCTCACAGTGCCGGCGCCCCCAGTCCCCCCGTTTTACTTACCTGACCCCTCGAAAGTCCCGCTCTCGCCCCCGACGTCCTCTTTGCCACTCAGCCTGGCCGCTGATTGGCTGCAGTGGATGGATTGAAAGCAGCACAGCCATTGGCGTTCGCTGCTGTCAATCACATCCAATGACGCGGCGCGCCGAGGGGCGGGGCCGTGTGATAAAGCGAGCGGCTATAGCCGCCGACTGTATCATGGGAGCGCACCCACAGGTGCTTCTCACCATGCGAGGGAGCTCGGATGAACGTGAGATGTACCTACTGGAGGAAACAGAGACAGCCGCCGAGGGACCCCCAGAAGAGCAGGTTCGGGGCCACTCTGTGCAAAACGAGCTGCACAGTGGAGGTAAGTATAACATGTTTGTTATTTTTATTTATTTTTTTATTTACTTTACAATCTCTTTAAGACTGGAGTAGTTAGAAGGAGAAGCTGGGGAAGCCACAACCTGGATGGGGTAAGTGCGGACCTGGCAGGGGTGTTTGTTTGCTGCCCCCACCCCACAAAAAAAAGATGGTGCACAAGCCACCACTGACAAGAAGTAAGGTGAAATCTTCCAATAGAGACACCTGTGCCAGGGACAGCTCTCTACAGGAGAATTCCCTTCATTTAGGAGATTTCCTCTCACTTCCTGTAGTGTCACTGGGACAGAAAGTGAAGCATATTTTCCAGAAATGCTTCAACTCTCGACACCCAGATTTCCATGTTATTTTATTTTATTCTACCCATTCACATCTGAGCCATGTGCTGTCACTCAACGCTCAGAAAACATCCAGGAGCTTCTGTGGGGCTTGATTACACGTTTTTGGCTTCAATAGGAGCTCAACGTGGGATTTCAAGCCCAACAACTGTCTCCTCCCTCTACTTAGTCATTTTTCATTGGCTAAACCAAAAACATTCAAGCCTGAATATAGGCAAAAAACACGTGTACAAACATGCAAAAAAAAAAAAATCACAAAGACCAAAGACGCTGGCGCTCATGTATAAGTGTAGCTTTAAACTTCATGACGCCCGCCAGCGGCATGCCATTGTGCTGCAAAAAAGCTTCAATATTGCCAGTGATGTCAGGATTTTTTAAGACAAACGTGAGTGTTTGTTTTCAATGACATCCAGATATATGTGTGCGCTGAAAGAACTTCTCTAACTAGCAATGTATTAACAAAAGCCGACAGCTGACAAAGGCTGCTGGTGTTGCCTGGATTTCTAATGTAAACCGAACAGACATCTCCTTCGACATACAGAGATAATGAAAGATGCTCTGGAAGAAGGCCAGCACTGTACTGTCCAATCTGTCCTCTTCCACTCAGCATGCAAAGTCAGAATTCAAAATGAAAACATACGAGAGACAGATCAAAGCAGATGTCCTCATCTACCAGCCACAATGCCATGGAAGTGGTCAAAAGAAGACAGGCAAGGTAGGCCATTGTCCCAGTTCTCCAACCATGTCCTTTTTATGCCGGGGAGCTGGATTCCAACCTCATATTTCAGCCCTACATCCAATCATTGTCCAAATCTTACCATTCTCACATCTGTCACATCTCCAAAATTCACTCCTTCCTAAGCAATGACACCACCAATCTGCTAATTCACTCCCATCTCTCAACTTCCTCCTAGTTAGCCTACCTCTTCAACTCCCTCCTTGCTGACATACCTCTTCAACTCTCCACCTGGTTGGCCTACCTCTTAAACTCCCTTTTCGTTTGCCTACCTTTCGAACTTCCCCCCCTTTTACCCGTCTCTTCAACTCCATCCTCGTTGACCTACTTCTTCAACTTCCTCCTTGTTGGCCTACAAATTCAACTCCCTCCTTGTTGGCCTACAAATTCAACTCCCTCCTTGTTGGCCTACAAATTCAGCTTCCTCCTTGTTGGCCTACAAATTCAACTTCCTTCTAATGGGCTTACCTCTTCAACTCCCTCCTGGTTGGCCTACAAATTCAATTCCCTTCTAATGGGCTTACCTCTTCAACTCCCTCCTTGTTGGCCTACAAATTCAACTACCTCCTTGTTGGCCTACAAATTCAACTCCCTCCTTGTTGGCCTACAAATTCAACTCCCTCCTTGTTGGCCTACAAATTCAACTCCCTCCTTGTTGGCCTACAAATTCAACTCCCTCCTTGTTGGCCTACAAATTCAACTTCCTCCTTGTTGGCCTAAAAATTCAACTCCCTTCTAATGGGCTTACCTCTTCAACTCCCTTCTGGTTGGCCTACAAATTCAATTCTCTTCTAATGGGCTTACCTCTTCAACTCCCTCCTGGTTGGCCTACAAATTCAATTCCCTTCTAATGGACTTACCTCTTCAACTCCGTCCTTGTTGGCCTACAGATTCAACTCCCTCCTTGTTGGCCTGTTTCTTCAACTCCCTTTTAATGGGCTTACCTCTTAAACTTCCTCCTCATTGGCCTACCTCTTCAACTCCCTCCTCGCTTATCTACCTTTCAGCCTATGGCGCTCCATGTTTCATAATTGCAATCAGGTTGAGCCTTTTTGAGTACTGAATTATTATCTAAGTACATAATATAAGTACATATTTTGTCTAATTTTCTTTTCCTTTTCTTTTTCTTGTTAATCTTATTGTCCCATTAGTTATAAATACCATATACTCAGTTTTTTGATGTGGATGTATGAAGTATTTTTTTGAATATGTGTATATATGTATATATGTGTGTATGTACTGTATATATATATATATATATATATATATATTTATGGCTGGAGCCCTATGGCCGATACGTATCTGAACAAAACAAGCTTATCATGAGACACCTTCTATGAAATGGACCTGAAAGTGTGCCCTGGTCTAATGGACGGTATACCAAAATAAGGGGGCAAAACAGTCAGGTAGGGATAAGAGAGTTTTATTGTTTCCTGGTTAATTTTTATTGAGCCAGTTGAGTGAATGCTCGAGACATCTCCACCTGTGGGTTAGGGATGTACCGAGTGAAGCAGGCCGACTTCCACCTGCCCAACCTTTTGATGACGTGGTCCGGGACCCCATGCCGGGATGCGGATGAAGCTGCTCCAATGCGGAAGGAGTGGCCGGAATACTCACTAGGATTGAGGAGCAGGTTGCGGAGGAGAATCCTGATATGCTTAATAAATTGTTGGTTAGTTAGTGGTTTCACCGGGAAGGGCAAAAGTGGGCTAGAGTCCGGGAGCTCGGGCAGCCGAGCGAGAAACTGTGTAAGCATCGTGACCGGGCACCAGGCATTGTTGGTTTTGTAGAGGTGGATGTCTACGCCGGTGCCTGTCTGCTGGGTCTTGGTTACCGGGAGGTGGAGGATGAAATGGTCCTGGTGACGGAGCAGATGACGTCTGCGGAGGACTGGGCCGTGTAGGCTGTTGTGAGTGAACTCACCGGGCCGAAGGAAGCCATAGAAGGCTAGGTAAATGGCTGCCTGTATGACCAGACTGGGGAGAACACCAAAGGGGTAGCTGTTGAGTATGGTGGACATGTCCCTGAAGATGGCACTGGTGATGGGGAGCCGCTTGACTTTTACTGGCGGCTGTTGCTTTTGGATGCCGCGTAATATGGCTCGGACAGCGTGGGACGAGAAAACAGAGGGTTTGGTAGGATCCTGGATTGAAAGGAAGTGCTGAACACCAGCTAAGTATAAGCGAATGGTGTTAAAAGACAAGGCCAGTTGGTTGTGGCAGTACGAGATGAAGGCTAGAATGTGTCTAGTATCTGTGGGGGTGCCTACTGAGGAGGTGACCAGAAATGCGTTGAAGGTTCTCCAGGCTACCTGGTAGGCTTTGAGAGTATTGTCCGATAACGAACGGTTGATGAGCTGCGTGGCTCCTAGTAAATGCGGCTCTAGTCCAGGGTCAACTGCGACCAATGCGGGATAGGCGCTGATGCGGCATCTGCACTGGGAACCTGTAGAAAGAAGGACCGGAAATTAAAGCGGGACAGGGCGTCAGCTGCCCGGTTATATTTCCCTGGGATAAACATGCAGATGACGTTAAATTGGTGCTGTAGTGACAGCTGCACCAGCCTGCGTAGGAAGGACATCACGGAGGGGGATTTAGACCTGCCTTTATTGACAATTTCGGCTGTGGCCTGATTGTCGGTGGTGAAGCCTACCGTTTGTCCGGACCAGGTAGGGCCCCAGAGCTGGGCGGCTGCAACCATGGGGTAGAGCTCGAAGAGTGAAGAGGATTGACTAAAGCCCGGGATGCTAAGTATCTGAGAAGGCCAGGGTCCGGCGAACCAATGGTGGCCAAAAATTGCTGCAAACCCTGTAGAGGCCGCGGCGTCTGTGACTACCTGTGGTGAGAGAGGTGAAATGCACGGGATGAAAAGGGAGATGCCATTCCAGTTGGACAGGAACTCGTCCCACATTGCCAGGTCTGCTAAGGCTGCGGTGTCTAGGCAAAGGATATGATCCGGGTCTTGAGCCTGAGACAGGTAGACCAACAGTCGTGAGATAAAGGAACGGCCTTGTGGGATAATGCGCATGGCATAATTGAGCATGCCCAACAGTGACTGCAGCTGTCTCCTAGTACATCCCCTGGTCCGAGTGAACTCGTGAAGTGCCGCCCTGATGCGGGTTAGTTTGTCAAGGGGCAGGCTGGCTTTCATGGAGCCGGCGTCTAAAATAACACCAAGGAAGGTGATTGAATGTGCGGGTCCGTCCACCTTATGTTCAGCGATGGGAACATTGAGGTTCCCGAAAACGGTCCTTAACTTGTCGAGATCTCTGGGAGGTGCGCCTGGCCGTTCTATCAACAAAAAATCATCTAAGTAGTGGATAACTTGCTGACAGCCGACCTTGTGTAAGAGAATCCACTCGAGAGATTGGGCAAATATGTCGAACAGCCACGGGCTGCTTTTGGAGCCGAACGTCAACTTCGTGGCGAAGTAGTATTGATCCTTCCACTTAATCCCGTGCCAGCACCAGAGGGACGGGTGGATAGGTAACAGTTTAAAGGCGTCGGATATGTCCGCCTTCGCCAGCCATGCGCCTGTGCCTACTTTAAGGATGGCCTGGATTGCCATGTCCACTGAGGAATATTTTAAGGAGAATTCTTCAGAAGGGATCAATGAGTTTAAGCTAGGGATGTGAGAAGAATGAGGCGCAGACAGGTCATACACTAAACGACTTTTATTGGAAAACTTGCCCTTGACAAGCCCAATGGGGCTAACTCTCCACATATTGAAGGGGGGCTGAGTGAAGGGGCCTATAACGAAGCCTCGATCCACCTCGTTCTGCAGCAGTAGGTCGATGGCCTGTTCGTCAGAGGCTGCTGAGCGGAGGTTTCTGCACTCGTGGGTTTGGTGAGGTAGGGAGATGAGGCCGGTGTGAAAACCTGCGGTGAAGCCGCCTATGAGGAAGGTGGTTAGTGAAGGAGTGGGGTGCGTGTTGAGGTAGAAACCCAGGCAAAGTATGTCTATACGGCTCAGTCATGAACCTTTGTGCGCTTTGACCTCGCACAAATTCCTGGGGTGCGCCCTGTGGCATATAACGCAGATATGCAGTAGACGGCACTGGCTGTAATTACAAGAACCGTAGTTGAAGTTATTGCAGATGGCCGCACCCCCAATGGTTTGGACCGTGCGTCCAAACTTGTCCACCTGGTTTTTTGGTGCCGAGCCTGATGGGCCTGGGGCTGCGGCAGAGGTGGAGGGAAATTCTACCGGGCGAGTAGCCGGTATGTTGGCGCACCAGGGAGCGGTATGGGTGGAGGACTGGCAGACGGCACACAGGGGTGAACGAAGGCCGGCAAAATGCCGGCAGAATAGTTCCGTGTCCATCAGGCTCCAGTCTGTGAGAGACTGGAACTGTGCCAGTTTGGCGGCTGCTTTCGCTGAGAAGGAACGATGGTAGTCGTAGAATGCAAAGCCACCATATTTGTACCCCAGGTCCACCACCGTGTGGAGATACAAATCTAGTTCAACCCTCCTGACAGGAGAGGCTGAGCAAACGACATCTCTGAGCATGCCGAAGGCTAGGGTAAACTCGGGGATGGATAGCTTCCGGTTTAGCCTGGGGTCCTTAGCTTTGAGAACTACGGATACATCCCCCCAGGTGTAAGCCTTGTTCTCTGCCAGGTCATGCACCGAAATGAGCAAGGAGGCAAGGTTAACATCCTTGCCGTCCAAGATGTCCTTCCTAATGCTGGCCGGCACAAGATGTGCTGGACAGACCACGGGACATGTGCCTTCGGTACCTGTTGGTAGAGGAGACGGGACTGCATCCGGAACAGTGGTGGCTGTAGCTGGAGGTGTTTCTAAGAGGGTCACTCTGGTTTGAACATCCGTGACCGAGCTGGACAGAGACGACACCATGGTATGCAGTTGACCTATTGCCGAAGAGATGGACTGCAGCGTAGCCTGAGGCGGGGTACTAGGCCCGGCGGTAGCTGGGGGGGCAGAGAGGAGCCTAAACAGCTCTGCCTTCCTAGCTGTGGCTGGGAAGGGAATGCCCCTGCGTCTGAGCTCCGCTGACAGCCTAGGGATAGTCCAGCCCCTGAAAGACTGAATGCTGTCGCCCACTGAAGGCGGGCGAGGTGACAGGGGGGCAGTAAGGTCTTCACTGCTGGTCTGGGACATGGTTCCTGATGGATCGAGCCCCGGGAGTGATGTCCTATCTCTTTTGGGGAAGATAGATGGACGATCGGAACCTATAGAGGATGACAAAGTCAAGACTGTTTCTCTATTTTCCAAGTGAGCCCACCTGTTGCTTGGGTACTAAGGCGGAAGCGAACGCGAATACACATATATACTGACGTTCCTTCGCCTACATACATATGTGTACCGGTCCGTCTCGCTGTCGCCTTTTCCACTCCTAGCCCTTCTCTTTTTTTTTTTTTTTTTTTTTTTACCTGGGAGACGACGTCCAAGCTGGTGCAGGGTGGACCTACTAAGCTTTGACTGACCTGGAGAGAGAAACAACAGATGACATTTGTTTGAAGGAGCCTAACAAGGAAAACTGGCATGTGACGTAAGTAGTTGGCTAACACAACTGAAGTGCACCGGTGAGTAGATATTTCTGCGCCATGATTCCTAAACCATCACGCCGTTATTCCCTCATTGTTTCTGTTATCCTTTTGAGATTTCCGTTTTTTTTTTTTTTTTTTTTTTTTTTGGCCCAGCGCCAGACAACCTGTGGAAAAAATAAATGAAATGTGGCTGTTCCCTCTGGGGCACGCCGAACCGTATCGATGCATCATAGATGCTACTGGATTCGGATCGGAGCGCTATAAGTGACCATGAAATGAAGCACGATTTGCCGTGACAGAGGCACAAACTGGTCGTGTCGTTAGTACAACTGACAGCAGAACGAACTCTGGAGCACGTACTGAAATGAGGGCAACAACCTGGGGGCGAACCGGAACGAATCGGTGCATCCGATCGTGCGACTGGATTCGAACCGGAGCGCGGAATGTGACAGTGAAATGAATGAAGGACTACTGTCATGACAGAGGCCTGGGATGGCCGGCCCCAAACTGAGGCTGGAACCAACCCGGATTTCTGGAGCATGCACTGAAATGAGGCCGAAAAAGCTACAAAATGTGGGACCGTCCGGGCGAATCGATGCAAACGAAATGCGACCGGATTCGACCCGGGCGAACTAGATGAGGATGAAATGTTTTCCCATGGTAGAGCTGCGACTCGGAGAGGACGCGACTCGCAACCGTCAACGAACGGGCTCTAGCGCATGTACTGAAATGAGGCCAACGACAACTGGGACACGTCGACCAAACCTGTGCGTTTTTTTTTTTTTTTTTTTTTTTTAAAACGACTGGTATTGATTCAACGTAGTGGTGACGTGAAATGAATCCCATGACAGGGCCCGGGTTGAAATGGTAACGCACGGGCTCTGGAGCATGTACCGAAATGAGGCCAAGCTATTTGGGACACGTTTAATCGAACCTGTGCGTTTTTTTTTTTTTTGGCAAACGACTGGTATCGATTCGAACGTAGTAGGTGACGTGAAATGAACCCATGACAGAGACCCGGACGGTTGGAACGAGCGGACTCTGGAGCATGTACCGAAATGAGGCCGAATACCTAGGGGCACCCCGGGACGAATCGGCGCATTTAGGTGATGCAACTGGATTCGAATCGGAGCGTAGTAAGTGACAGGTGAAATGAAGAAATGGCCTACGTGAGCCAGTTTGTGGCAGAGGCATGAGTCGTTGTGCCGCAAGATACGACTGACAACGATATGACTGCGGAAACACGACGAACAAGATTATGCAACCGGTAGCTAACAAGGTATCACAGACAACCTACCGAACGACGCCCGTGAAATGAAGGGCGTGTGCGGGCAAGTGCGACATGAGTGATAACAACCCGGTATCATCCCGAACGATGTGACATTTTTTAGGGTTTACGACACTCAAATAAAATAGAAATGAATAGAAATGAAGGTCAATCGAGACCCCTACCTGCGGCAGTCGAGCCGGCGAGATTTGTACAAAACCGGACGGAACACGAAAACTACGAGACTTCCAAGAAGGGAGACGTTTGTCTGAATGGTAATCAAATGGTGATCAACACGAGCTGTCGGCCTAGTGACGTGGTATTGCGCACCGGAAACCGACAACCACCACAGGCGAACGGGCTGGTTAAATACCCCCCGGGCTCCTCCCATAAATTCAGGCCACCATACTGGCCTTCTTACATATATATATATATATATATATATAGGCAAATTGTAATGTATATTGTATTTTCTAGTACCAATAGGAGCTCCTGAGGAAGCTGCAAATCGAAACATGCAGCAATCCCTCTGTACCTTTTTTACCTGTGGGGCGCTGATATGTATAACCTCTTCTCTAGACCCACCACATACAGAGTCCATCATATTTATGGGTTCTCTCATGTTCTCATAGGACACATTCTTTTTGGACAATACCATGTATATACATTGGCACACTTTTTCTATGCCTGTTGTACTATAATGATTTTAACATGATTATATAATACATTTCTATTTTTACTATAATGAGTGCTCTTTTTCATTTGGTTCTACTGGTGGCTACCAATTTAAAGTCCATATTCACTTTTGGTCTTCTCTTTTCGAGTTCATATTTGGCTGTGGTGCCACATTCTGAGTCATGTCTCAACATTTTTCTATACTTGATGTACACAGGAGGCATTGCGTTTATTCAGCAGGCAATCAGAACAGAGATATAATTACACCTCATCAGTATTTATAGGTAACCTTGATTGGCTCAGCCGAGAATCGTTTTCACCTTTGAAAGTTCTCTCACTGAAAGGCTTATAATGTGATGGCAACTTTCTGGGTGAACAAAAACAGAAAACTTCAGACTGTTTTTCATAAGAGTTTAAAAAAGGGGGGTGTATTGGGTTCATTCAAGAAAGCAAAGTGTAGATCAGAATTTCCCAACTGGGCCCCGTGAGTTCCCCTGGGGTGCAGATTGCCCTGGATCAGCATTGTGCACTGCCATGGTGTGGGTTGGCCATAGCACCATAACAATGAAGCTCTAGGGCCAGGACACATGGTATCCCCCCTGCACAATGACAGTACATGATGCTGATCCAGGATAATCTGCATCCCGTGGTTGCGGCACCCCAGAGGAACCCAAATGGAACCCTGGTATTGCCCCCAGCATTGGATGGAGGATGAAGTTCATCTCTGTCCAGACCTGCTCTACTTCCCACCCTTTGCCGTGCTGCTGATTGGAAAAGGGGTCTCTATGATGGGGACCCTAATGTATAGGGGGTACTAAAATGTATAAGGGGACCTCTGATCGGATGGGTGGGGCTCTTGATGTGATGAGAGGATTCTATGGGGTGGGGGGCACTGCTGATGTGATGGGTGGCTGGGGGGGGGGGGCTTTGACATGATGGTTGACCTTTGATGTGATGGAGGAGCTCTGATGTGTTGGGGATCTGACACGATGCTGGACCTCTGATGTGGTAGATGTCTAGTAACAGTCAGCAGCAATGTGCATGTCCTCTACGTCTTCAACTGTCATGTGATAGAGTGGTGGAAAAGCACGTAGTCTCTTTATTCCTTTTCCTACCTAGACTTAGGAGGCCTCTTTAGACCCAATGATCATGGGGCTCCCTTGGATGCTCTTTGCATGAAAATTCTTGCACTTCGCCCAACTAAAGGCCCACCTTGGGGGACTCCTGGTCTAACCAGCAACCCCGTCGGGGTCGGGCACCTACCTGCTTCAGGTCTTGGCAATGGATGCCAGTTGCAGCCTCTACCAACACATTCTGTTCCCAGAAGACGTTCCCGAAATAAGCTCAGGAGATTGAAGAGTCCACATAAAGAAGCCATGATTTACTTAAACCTCCAAACTGCGTCCCGAGAGCCAGATGTAGCCCTTTGCTAGACTTTATCCGGCCCTTGGGGCACTATTCCTCCCACTGACACCAACAATGGGGCACTACATCTTCCACCAATACCAATGATGGGATACTATTCCTCTTACTAATAGGGGCACTACTCCTCCTCCTATAGACCGCCAGCCCTGAGGCCATATTTATTTTCACTGATGCTGGGCCCGTGACATTTTCTGCCTATGCTGGCCACAATCCGGTCCTCCTAAAGTCTAAAGGACAATAAACTGGCCCTTTGTTTGAAAAGTATGGAGACCCCTGACTTAAACCATGATAAATTACATATGTGCAGTTTCATTCTTTCCGGACAGGTGCCGCCTAAAGGCACCCTCCACCCAATGCAATGCAATCTCAAGCCTCCTTCTACTTCTAGGCTAAGGACCATCTAGTGGCTAAACTGGGGCACTACACTGGGCACATCTGTGTCCAACCATATGCAGCTTTAAAAAAAAAAAAAAATACATTTAATGACGTAATAATGACGTGTTGATTTTTTTAACTTATATCTGCCAAGATGCCAAGAGTTCAGCTTCAAGGCTGCATTCACACCTGGGCGTTTTGAATCGCAGGCAGAATCGACACGCGATTTTGCTGCGTTTTCAAAACGTTATGCTAAAATGACAAATCGCACAACGCGAATTTCAGATGCCTCTAATTTTAATAGCATCTAAAAACGCAGTGCGGTTCTGCCGCGGTTGTCATGCGATAAACCACGCCGCACAAAGCTTGTCGCTGGAAAGAAGCTCCTGAGTCCTGATCCTCTTTTGGGATTAGTATTAATCTCAAAATAAAAAATGCACTGCATTCAATATTAGACGTGGTGGCTGCACTAGATTTATTTTTGTAGGCTTTATTCCCCTGTGTTTTCACCTGGTGATCTGGCCAGTAACACACCTCCTGTATTACAGCGACCCCACTCTGGATGAAGGAGCACAGGGTGACACAGCAGACAGCAACATTGTCCATCCTGGGGGGAGGGGAGTGTTAAATGTACTAGCAAATTTAATTACACAAACAAATTGAAGCCAAACTCCAGCTAACACTTTATAATCAGTTACGGTAACAGTTTTTTTCTTTTGGAAATAAAGGCTGATCATCGTAAGCATCCCTGTCAGTGGTAAATGGTTTGCCTCATCCCTGTGAAGTGATACATTCAGAAAAAAGCTTGTTCTTTTGAAAAACAACAGACTTACTGGCCAGATCACCAGATGACAATAGAAGAAAGAAAGGCTAAAACTAATGCAGCCATTACATCTACAGTGCCTTGAAATTTTCCACAATGTGTCATGTTACCACCAAAAAACGTAAATGTATTTTATTGGGATTTTATGTGATAGACCAACACAAAGTAGCACATAATTGTGAAGTGGAAGGAAAATGATAAATGGTTTTCAATTTTTTTTTACAAATAAATATGTGAAAAGTGTGGGGTGAATTTGTATTCAGCCCCCTTTACTCTGATACCCCTAACTAAAATCTACTGGAACCAATTTCCTTTAGAAGTCACCTAATTATTAAATAGAGTCCACCGGTGTGTAATTTAATCTCAGTATAAATACAGCTGTTCTGTGACGCCCTCAGAGGTTTGTTAGAGAACCTCAGTGAACAAATAGCATCATGAAGGCCAAGGAACGCACCAGACAGGTCAGGGATAAAGTTGTGGAGAAGTATAAAGCGGGGTTAGGTTATAAAAAAAATATCCCAAGCTTTGAACATCTCACGGAGCTCTGTTTAATCCATCATCCGAAAATGGAAAGAGTATGGCACAACTACAAACCTACCAAGACATGGCCGTCCACCTAAACTGACCGGCCGGGCAAGGAGAGCATTCATCAGAGAAGCAGCCAAGAGGTCCATGGTAACTCTGGAGGAGCTGCAGAGATCCACAGCTCAGGGGGGAGAATCTGTCCACAGGACAACTATTAGTCGTCTCTCCACAAATCTGCCCTTTATGGACGAGTGACAAGATTTTTTTTTTACATTTTTTTTTAAATATTGTGGCAAGAAGAAAGCCATTGTTGAAAGAAAGCTAGAAGAAGTCCCATTTGCAGTTTGTGAGAAGCCATGTGGAGGACACAGCAAACATGTAGAAGAAGGCCAAAATTTAACTCTTTGGCCTAAAAGCAAAACGCTATTTGGCAGAAAACTAACACTGCACATCATCCTGAACACACCACCCCCACCGTGAAACATGGTGGTGGCAGCATCATGTTGTAGAGACGCCTTTATCCAGCAGGGACAGGGAAGCTGGTCAGAGTTGATGGGAAGATGGATGGAGCCAAATACAGGACAATCTTAGAAGAAAACCTGTTATGCTGCGTACACGCGACTGGACTTTTGGGCAGACTAGGTCCAACGGTCTTCCCGACGGACTTTCGAAAGTCCGTTCGAAAGTCTGTTCGTTTTTGAATGTGATGACGTACGACGGGACTAAAAAAGGAAGTTCAATAGCCAGTAGCCAATAGCTTCCTTTGTGTTGTATTTGGTCCGTCAGGCCAGCACACAGACAAACGGGTTTCCCGATAGGAATTAAGTCCGTCGGACAGATTTGAAACATGTTCTATTTCTAGGTCTGCTGGATTTTATTTTATTTATTTTTTTTCAATAACAGTTTTTTATTTAGTATTACGTCAGATACAGTTCAAGTGCAGTGTTCATACATGTACACAGTAAGTACTCGCTTTCTTGGCATACACAGCTGCTATATAGCCTACATGTTGAATTAATTTCTATTTGGAAAACAAGCGCCAAAATGCTAATATCCGGTTATTCATTCGCCATCTCAAGTGGTTAATAACCAAACCATTTAACCTGTAACAGGTTTAGGAGTACAAGGACTCCTATGAGTAGGGAAAAAAGAAAAAAAGAGAAGAATAGAAAAAATTGGGGGGGGGGGGGGGATAGGGTGGGTACCACGTCAGCCTGTGCCACTGTCCTGGTTTCTCGATTCCTGCCGGCGGCGCCACAACTCCCAGACCACATCATGAGCATCCAACCGGTCTCGAATCCTCGCCGTCATTTTCTCCATTACTTCTTTATCTTTGATTCTAGCGTATAGGGCTCCTTCAGTCGGAGGGGAGCAGCTGCGCTTCCAATTCAGCGCCACCAGACAGCGTGCCGCTGTGAGGATGTGTCTAATTAGTTTCCTCGGGGGGGGGGGGGGGGGCACACTTTTAATGGAGACAGCCCTAGCAGGAAAAACGTAGGGGTACTGGGGACGGCCCTTTCAAGGAGACGTGCACTACAGCCCTAAATGGGACTATCGGCGGGCATTCCCAGTAAAATATGGAACAATGTTCCCTTGGCTCCCAGGCAGCGCCAGCAGCGGTCTGAGCTAGCTGGATAGATAGCATGAAGCACATCTGGGGTCATATACCAGAAATATAGGATTTTATAGGTATTTTCTTCGCTGGATTTTTTTAACGCAAAACGATTCGATTAGCCCACACAGGTTCGGATTGTCCGACGGACTGATTCCTTCGGACCTAGTCTGCTGGAAAGTCCAGTTGTGTATACGGGGCATTAGAGTCTGCAAAAGACTTGAGACCGGGGCGGAGGTTCACCTTCCAGCAGGGCAACGACCCGAAACATCCAGCCAGAGCTACAATGGAATGGTTTAGATCAAAGCATATTCATGTGCACGGGCAGACTGACAACTCATGGGGCCCCTTGGCAATAGGAGATTATGGGGCCCCTGGGCAATAGATTATGGGGCCACACAGTATACACACACACACACACACACACAATATACACACACAGTATACACACACAGAATACACATACACACATTGAAAAGGTACTGGAGAGCTATAATTTGGCGATTTTTTTTTTTTTACATACTGTCCCTGGTTTTATTGAGGCTGGCAACCCTGATGGGGACCCTTAGTGGCATGGGGCCCTCGGGCAGTGCCCGAGTGCCCGAATGGTCAGTCCGCCCCTGTTCATGTGTTAGCCCTTGTACGCACGGTCGGAGATTCCGACGGAATGTGTCCGATCGGAGCGTTTTGACGGATATTCTGACTGTGTGTGGTATGCATCAGACTGTTTCCGTCGGAATATCCGTCGGACCAAATTTTCCAACTTGCCGGAAATATTTTCCGACAAAATGCTCCGATCGGACATACTCCGATCATGTGTAGAGAATTCCGATCGGACAAAGTGCCACGCATGCTCAGATCAAATTCCTACATCAAAGCTTATTGGCTACTAGCCTGAACGTAGTCCCGTCGTAACTAAATAACGTCATCACGTTCTGAACGATCGGATTTTCCGACAACTTCGTCCGACCGTGTGTTTGCAACAGTTTCGGAGAAAATCCGACTGAGAAAATCCGACGGATTTGGTTGTCGGAATCTCCGACCGTGTGTACAAGGGCTTAGAATGGCCCAGTCAAAGTCCAGACCTAAATCCAATTGAGAATCTGTGGCAAGACTTGAAAATTGCTGTTCACAGACGCTCTCCATCCAATCCGACAGAGCTTGAGATATTTTACAAAGAAGAACGGGCAAAAAATGTCCCTCTCTAGATGTGCAGAGCTGGTAGAGACACCCCCAATAAGACTCGCAGCTGTAATTGCAGAGAAAGGCGGTTCTACAAAGTATTGACTCCGGGGGGCGCCATACAAATGTACCCTCCACACTTCTCACATATTTATTTGTAAAAAATTTGGAAAACCATTTATCATTTTCCTTCCACTTCACAATTATGTGTCACTTTGTGTTGGTCTATCACATAAAATCCCAATAAAATACATTTGCGTTTTTGGTTGTAACGTGACAAAAATGTGAAAAAAATTCAAGGGGTATGAATACTTTTTCAAGGCACTGCAAGAATCGGTGAGCTGCAATATAATAAATATTTGCTTTTCGGTTTAATATCACTTTAAATCTTCCCTATTGCGGCTCAGTATACAAGTTTTTGTTTTGTTTTTCTTACCCATTATGCAACAATTGAAGTGCGCAGTGATCCTCATAGGTCCATCCAGCATCCCCCCCTCCCTGACGCAGTGTGCTGCGGATGGGGCGCAGACAGTCACGCCCTTTTAACATGCGGTTTAACAATCCCTTCCAATGGAAGTCTATTTATAAGTGTCATTTCACATGCATGCTCCAATGGAATCCGACCATGAAATCCTCTGTCATGCATTCCTCTGGAGTCATCACGACAACAACTGAGAAGATTCCAAACTAAACGCAGACTAACTTATAAGGGAAGGCAGTACAGAGAGCAACAATCATTCAACAACAACACAGTGCCGCCTAGAATACGTCTTTTATTTGCACTAATAGTTACAGTTTCAGGAAAATGTGTTGTGTTGTTGCCAAAGCACTAATACGGCTACAATCACCTTAAAGGGTAACTCCACTTTTGTTGAAAAAAAAAAACGATGTACATTGCAGGGATTTTACCAAACTTTGTTGCAGACTTTTAACCTTATGTAAGAAATATCTGTTTGTTTGTCTGTCTGTGTCCATGTGCACCGTGAATCTGTATGGGAGTGTGCTTTTATAATTATTTATCAGCTGCTGCACCTGCAGGGCTCTTAATGAGGAAATAGACACGGTCTGCATCCCTTTAGTGGTCATTTCCCTTTGGGAGTAAAATTACATTTTTGTTGCAGGGGATGCCCAAAATCTGACTTGTATCTTAGTACAGACTTCTGGGAAAATTAGTAAGCCAATCACAGAAGCAGGAAATTACATTTCTGGAGGGGGGGGCATTCTGTATGCCAATTATGTACAGAACGCCTCCAGGTGGCCATTTTGCATTTTACAGAAAATGACAGCGGCTGCAGATTGAAAAGGAAAGGTCATTTTTAATGACATTAATTTTCAATATTACTTGTGTAGCAATCTGAGTTTGAAACTCAGAATTCTGACTTTTAATCTCAGAATTCTGACTTTTAATCTCAGAATTCTGACTTTCAAACTCAGAATTCTGACTTTCAAACTCAGAATTCTGACTTTTAATCTCAGAATTCTGACTTTTAATCTCAGAATTCTGACTTTGAAACTCAGAATTCTGACTTTTAATCTCAGAATTCTGACTTTCAAAGTCAGAATTCTGACTTTCAAAGTCAGAATTGTGACTTTTAATCTCAGAATTCTGACTTTCAAACTCAGAATTCTGACTTTTAATCTCAGAATTCTGACTTTCAAACTCAGAATTCTGACTTTTAATCTCAGAATTCTGACTTTTAATCTCAGAATTGTAAAAAAAAATTTTTTTTTTTTTTACAGAATTCTGAGATTAAAAGTCAGAATTCTGACTTTCAAACTCAGAATTCTGAGATTAAAAGTCAGAATTCTGAGTTTTAAAGTCAGAATTCTGAGATTTAAAGTCAGAATTCTGACTTTCAAACTCAGAATTCTGAAAAAAAAAAAATTTCAAAAACGTCATTCTGTATTTTTTTTTTTTTGATGGCCCCAGGGCTCTTCCATAGCTGGATTATTATTATTTCTATTTGCTATTTTTTCCCCACAAAAGTGGAATTACCCTTGGTCCAGTTTGGCATAATGTAAGTATGTATATCTCATACCTGAGGGGCAGCTGCGGAAGGAGCTCCTGTGATGAGCGACTGCCCTACTGCACATTGACCACAGGAGGTCGCTCACAGAACGCCTTGTATTTTTTTAATGATTACAAGGCATTCTGTAAAATGGTGCCAGTACCAAGTGAGTGACCCCCTGTTCCTCCCTTCTCCCCTTTACATATTTGTAAAAGGAAGGACAGGCTCTCCAATGTAAAAACACTAGTGTCTTTACATTTGTTATCACTGTGATTGGTCATCACAGCAATCACAAGGTGCAGAGCTGCTCGAATCGGCTCTATACACAAGGTACAGGGCCGCTCGAATCGGCTCTATACACAAGGTACAGGGCCGCTCGAATCGGCTCTATACACAAGGTACAAAGCTCCTTGAATGTGCTGTATACACAATGTACAGGGCTGCCCAAATCTACCATATACACAAGGTACAGAGCTTCTCGAATCGGCTCTATACACAATGTACAGAGCTGCTCGAATCAGCTCTATACACAGGGTACAGAGCTGCTCAAATAAACCCTATACACAAGGTAAATAGCTGCTTGAATCGGCTCTATACACAAGGTACAGAGCTGCTCGAATTGGCTCTATACACAAAGTACAGAGCTGCTTGAATCGGCTCCATACACAAGGTGCAGAGCTGCTTGAATCGGCTCTATACGCAAGGTACAGAGCTGTTCGAATTGGCTCTATACACAAAGTACAGAGCTGCTTGAATCGGCTCCATACACAAGGTGCAGAGCTGCTTGAATTGGCTCTATACACAAGGTACAGAGCTGCTCGAATCAGTTGTATACACTGTAACCAAGACAGCTCACTTTACAGCTATTAACAGGTGTACTGACTGTCTGGGGGTGTTTTATGCTGACCCAGGCACACTGTTTTCTTGGGGGGTGGGTGGGGAGGCACAGGGACAGTTTGCCCATTGCCAGGAACACAGGGTGGCAGTGCATACCCATATCTCCCAACATTTTGAGATAGGAATGAGGGACATCTACTAGTAAATGAATGTAGGTGTAGGACACACCCCCTTAAAGGAGAATTAACCAAAAAAAAGGTTAATTAAATCCACAAGGGACTTTTTTTACCACTTCTATTCCTTTATATTGGCTTTTAAAATTGAAAAATGCAGCAATTTAGAATTTGGATGAAAGGTTTAGCACTGGGAAAGATAAAAAGTGCATTTTATATACAACTATATAGAGCAAAAAATAAGGGTCAGATGAGGGACAGAGTGACATCTAGTGGCCAAAATGCGGTATAGTTTTCTCAGATACCTCAATGAGATAATGATGCAGTATTTTGGCCACTAGATGGAACTGATGATACAGGAATTAATCTCTTACTAAAACTAAGGCGACTTTCTGTTCAGCTTGCAGGCATGCTTCTGACATGTGCAAAACAATGTTTTATAATTAAAGTGTTCTTCTCCATTAGGCATCACAGAGAAGCACTGTAGATCAATGCCTCCCTTCCGCCCCCCACCCACCTCTCTGTACCGCTCCATGCAACAATAGATCCCCAGCAACAACAGATCCCTCCCGGCAACAATAGTGTGCTTCCCGCAACAACAGCCCCCCCCCCCCCCAGCAACAATAGATCCCCAGCAACAACAGATCCCTCCCAGCAACAATAGTTTGCTTCCTGCAATAACAGATTCCCCCAGCAACAATAGATCCCTCCATGCAACAATAGATCCCCCAGCAACAACAGCTCCCTCCCTGCAACAATAGTTTGCTTCCTGCAACAACAGATCCCCGGCAACAGTAGATCCCTTCCTGCAACAATAGGTTGCTTCCTGCAACAACAGATCCCTAGCATAGTGCCGCCTAGCATACGTCCTAATACCATTTTAGGCGACTAAAATATGACTAAAATGAAAACAACTGAGACGACTAAAATACGACTAAAACTAAAACAGCATTTTAACCACTTCCCACCCGGCCAATACATATATACGGCCGGGTGGGAGCCGTCTACTCCTGATAGGCCGTTCAGGAACGTCCTTCAGAAGTAGCGTGCTCGTGTCACCCGTACACGGCACATCTCGGATCGGCAGGAGAGCTCTGTGATTGGCCCTCCTGATCACATGACGGCCGTGTCCAATCACGGCCGTCATGTGATGTAAACAAACAGCCGGTTGCTAGGCAATCGGCTCTCCTCTCCTCACACGGAAGTCATCGCTGAGGAGAGGAGAGCAGAACGCTGCAGCCGGCTGATGATCAGTGAGTATGAGCTGCTTTTTACAGCTTTTTACTCACTGATCATCAGTGTAGTGTCAACACACAACACACCACACAGTACAAACACAGTCCCCACATATGTCCCCAAAACACACATGTCCCCAAAACATACATGTCCCCAAATAATAAAAACACATGTCCCTAATAATAAAAACATGTCCCCCACATATGTCCCACTAAAATCACATGTCCCAATGATTATGTGCACACATATGTACGTGATCACCTGCACACATATGTACATGATCATTTGCGTACATATGTCCGTGATCACACAAACCAATTATTATACACTTAACGGAATTGTTTTTACCAAAAGCATGTAGCAGAATACATTTTGGCTTAAATTTATGACAAAATTAGATTTTATTGGATTTCTTTTCAAATAGAAAAAAATAAAATATTGTTTTTTTTCCAAATTTCCGCTATTTTTGCGCTTATATCGCAAAAAAAAAAAAACGGAGTCGTGAATAAATACCACCAAAATAAAGCTCTATTTGTGCGAACAAAATGATAACAATTTCATTTGGGTACAGTGTAGCATGACCGCGCAATTGTCACTGAAAGCGCTAGAGCGCTGAAAGCTGAAAATTGGGCTGGGAAGGAAGGGGGTGAAAGTGCCCTGTATTGTAGTGGTTAATCAAAAGACTAAAATACGACTAAAACTAAAATGCATTTTTAGACAAAAGAATTATGGCCCGTACACACGGTCGGACATTTAAGGTATGAACATGCACTACAGACCAGTGTTCATTTTGACGTCAAATTTCAATTTAGTTTTAGTCTTATGCCCCGTACACACGGTCGGAAATTCCGACCACCAAATCCGTTGGATTTTTCCCAAAGGATTTTGGCCGAAACTTGTCTTGCATACACACGGTCGCACAAAGTTGTCGGAAAATCCGATCGTTCGGAACGAGGTGACGTACAAAATGTACGATGGGACTACGTAGAGGCCAGTAAGCCAATAGCTTTTTCTGAGCATGCGTGCCACTTTGTGCGTCGGAAATTCTCTACACACGATCGGAAAAAGTCAGATCGGATTTTGTTGTCGGAAAATTTTACATCCAGCTCTCAAACTTTTTTCCGTCAGAAATTTCCGACGGAAAAGGTCCGATAGAGCCCACACGCGATTTTCTGACAACGTAATCCGATCTGACTTTTTCCGTCGGAATTTCCGACCGTGTGTATGGGGCATAAGACTAAAACTAAATTGAAATTTGACGTCAAAATGAACACTGGTCTGTAGTGCATGTTCATACCTCAATGCCTTAAATAATAACATAAGAGATTTTTCACTCCAGCAGTATATAATGAGTTTGGAGATTGTAGAGAAATGCTTGAATAATGCATTACAATTTAACTGCACCCATTAGATTTTAGACGACTAAAATGATTTTAGTCGACTAAAATGATTTAGTCGGCTAAATATGACTAAAACTAAAAAAAATTGCAGAAGGCTAAAATGGGATTAAAACTAAAATGCCATTTTAGTCCTAAGACTAAAACTAAATCGAAATTTCCTGCCAAAATTAACAATTAATTATTATTTAATTAATTATTAATAATAATCAATTATTATAATTATTCATTAACATTAAGTCAGAATAAAGTGAGGTCACAGACAGCCAGGCAACCAGCTCTTATAGAATGAGCTCAGCACAGCAGCATCTGTATTTCTTCTTAAAGTAGATGTAAAGCCTCAAAGAAAGGCATTTTGTTTCCTAAAGCGCTGTATATCATAAACTAATTTCCTTTTTTTTTTTTTTGTCAATGAAATACAGTTTTTCACCTTTTTTCGTCCTTATTACATCTCAGGGCTGTTGGTCTCCTGCAGCCGTTTTGCAGCCACTTCCTGTCCATATGCACTCCAGCGATGGGTGCATGGCTTTTTTTCAGGGCAGGTTTTCCTAACGGTGGACCGTGCCTGTGTAATGTGTGTTCAATCGACCACTTGTGGACCCTATTGGATGCTCGTGTGGCAGGATGACAACGCAGAAGCACAACTGTTAAACGTGGACAGAGCGTTGTCACCCTATAACAGGAAGTACCTGAACAAGGAGCTCCATGACACGTACCTCCCAACTTTCTGAGATGGGAAAGAGGATACCTCCCTGTAGGGCAAAGGACACGCCCCCTGCTGCATCCGTTAAATGGAGAATTATTCCAAAAAATTAATTGGTTAAACCCACAAATGCTTTTTTTTTAACCATTGCTATTCCTTTATACTTGATTTGAATAGTGCTGTACATCAGACCAAAATGAGGAGGAAAGAGGGACTTTGTTCCAAAAAAGGGACAGTCCCTCCAAAACCGGGACAGATGGGAGCCATGATTACATGATCACTAGATATTATTTTCATGAAATCAGAACACACTGGTGTCAGTGGGAGGAATAGTGCCCCATCACTGGTGTCAGTGGGAGGAATAGTGCCCCATTGTTGGTATCAGTGGGTGGAATAGTGCCCCATTGTTGGTATCAGTGGGTGGAATAGTGCCCCATTGTTGGTATCAGTGGATGGAATAGTGCCCCATCACTGGTGTCAGTGGGAGGAATAGTGCCCCATCACTGGTGTCAGTGGGAGGAATAGTGCCCCATTGTTGGTATCAGTGGGAGGAATAGTGCCCCATTGTTGGTATCAGTGGATGGAATAGTGCCCCATCACTGGTGTCAGTGGGAGGAATAGTGCCCCATCACTGGTGTCAGTGGGAGGAATAGTGGCCCATTGTTGGTATCAGTGGGTGGAATAGTGCCCCATTGTTGGTATCAGTGGGTGGAATAGCGCCCCATCATTTTTGGTGTCATTGAGAGGAATGACACCAACAGTGAGGCACTATCATTAGCTTCAGTGTGAAGACTAGGACCCCAAGAGTCAGATGAAAGCAGGCAAAGGGCCACATACAACCCCCGGGCTACAGTTTGGAGACCACTGATCTAGAATATCTGAACCCACACAGCAGAAGCTCTCCTTGCTGTGCCTCCTGAGATGCTGGACAGCATTTTGTCTGAATTTTGCCTGATACCTTGTATCTGGTGAACTTTGAATTGAATTCCTTGGTCCTCCCATAAACTTCCTATTTAAGGCATGCCTTTGCACTTCCTGTTTGCCAGATTATTGTGCGCTCTCCAGCTCATATTTTGCTCCTTTGCGCAACTGCAGCTGTCCTTATCTTCACTAGTACCACTTGTTACCGACCTTTGACTTTTTCCTCGACTATGCTTCCGCTTGTTCCCAACCTGCAACCACTTGCTACTGACCTTTGGCTTGTTTACTGCCTACACTTCTGCTTCATTCCTACCTGCTATATGTGCTACTGGACTCTGGCTTGCTCACCTCCTGGTGGGACGATCCTGAAAACCGTGATCTGGTACTAACATGCAACAAAACGCATTGTCAGGGATTTACCAGCACTGGACATGCGAATATGTATGTGGGTGCAGTGCGTACACAACGCACGCACACGCGTCCACATTAGTGCTGTTTGGCGCCAGTGGCCCTATTTAAGTATCTTAGCTGCACTTATATGGCGCTGTTCGTCTGCAGCTCTGTACCCAAAAACCCTGATTCTTCTCTGTCTGATCCCGTGAACGTCTGACTGCTGTTTGACCTCTCTGACCTCTCCAACCCCCGATCCCGGCTTGCCTGACTTTGTTTATGGACTTTGCTTGATTTCTGCTGCCAAATCTTGCCTTCCATTTGACTTTGCTCCAGCCTGCTGAATCTGCCTGACTGCCTACCCATTGTGACCCGGCCTGCCTGACTACTCTTTGCTTGCTCCGAGTGTGCTGTGTTCCATCCAGGTCCTGTAGCCACTGCCCCAGCATCTGCCGGCCTCCTGGTTGCTGATCCGTTGTCATCTCTGCCATCTTCTGCAGTTCCAACTGTGCTGAGGATCATCACCCTGCTTCACGTCAGCCGTTGCAACCGGCTCAGACACTCCTACCCTGCTCTGCTCACGGAACCACTGTCTCCACTCCAGTGGCCCTTGAACCAGAGTTGTAAGAGAGGTCTTCTCCTACTAAGTCAGGCTCATTACCGGGTACTTAACACTCATCTCCACCATCAGGAGCTCTGGTGAATACCAGTTAGTGCTTAGAACCCCACACCTTGGGTGAACCTGCATCATCCCCCCAGATGATGTCTCTTTAAATGAAACGTGTCGGGACGAGCCCTGCTGATGTCATTGCATTACCCACAAACCTCAATTTTAAGCGCTTCATCCACTTTCTAAATGTGAGTGTTTCCAATTTTCTTTTAATAAATTTTTTATGTTTATACGGATTCACATTATGTGGAGTATTTTCTTTTTTGGTCATGCTATTTTGAACACATGGAGAGGATTTGGTCTGACAAGTTGGCTGCTTCTGAGGACCGCTTCTCAGTGACATCTCTTGACCAATTGGATTGTCTTACAACTTGATCTGGAGCCCAGACGTGGAGGTCCCATATTTTGGTGGTTGCACCATAAGCCTTGTTGACCCACTGAGCATATGCCCATTTTGAGGCTTCTCACTCCGGATTTGGTCTGACAAGTTGGCTGCTTCTGAGGACTGCTTCTCGGTGACATCTCTTGACCAATTGGATTGTCTTTCAACTTGATCGGGAGCACAGACGTGGAGGTCCCATATTTTGGTGGTTGCACCATAAGCCTTGTTGACCCACTGAGCATATGCCCATTTTGAGGCTTCTCACTCCGGATTTGGTCTGACAAGTTGGCTGCTTCTGAGGACTGCTTCTCGGTGACATCTCTTGACCAATTGGATTGTCTTTCAACTTGATCGGGAGCACAGACGTGGAGGTCCCATATTTTGGTGGTTGCACCATAAGCCTTGTTGACCCACTGAGCATATGCCCATTTTGAGGCTTCTCACTCCGGATTTGGTCTGACAAGTTGGCTGCTTCTGAGGACTGCTTCTCGGTGACATCTCTTGACCAATTGGATTGTCTTACAACTTGATCTGGAGCCCAGACGTGGAGGTCCCATATTTTGGTGGTTGCACCATAAGCCTTGTTGACCCACTGAGCATATGCCTATTTGAGTCTTCTCATTCCGGTAAGCCTCCTCGCTAACCGGTGGTGGTTCTATTTTCTGTCTCTTCACCTCAACATCGATGTCACGTGGAAACCGACTTCTAGTCACACAATTTGTTTTCACCGTCTATTCAAAGACCGTTGTGTTTATGGTTCAAACTAACCTTTACATGACGGCACATGGACATTAGTTTGGGTGTGAATTTCACATGTCTTTTTCATTATCATTAGTCTTTGTGGTCATTGCACAGTGTATATCATGTTGTATATACATACATTATTTTTTTTGAGCACTGCACGAAATTTTTATTTTTTTTAAACTTTTCACCTATTTTTTGATTTACACTTGTCGTAGTGTTGTGCTGGCTGCTATTAGATATATGTCAGTACGATACACACCAATTTTTCTATTTATATTCATCCCCCAAGATGACCTGCTTGTCGGTGGGAGTTTCTCTACTGCTATAGGTACTGAAATCCAACCCTGACCCCTGACCCCTGACCATGACATGATTTCAGTACTCTGGGTTGGTAAGTCCTCAGCTAGAACCCAGAAATTCAGAGACTCTGAGAGACTTTGGGTGGGAAAGAGCCTCCAAACCCCGATTCCAGGGAGTTTGGCCCTTAGAAGGGGTTAACCCACCTGCAGGAGAGGTCTGGAAGCAAGCAGGAAGGAGTCGCCATCTGTCGGTGGGGTGGAGAGGAGCAGAATACGGCCGAGTGAGCAGTGTGGACTGCCTGATGGCTGAGGCATCTGTGCAACTGTGGAGACCTCCTCTTGAGGACCCCTAAGGCCGCGTACACACGGGCGGATTGTCTGCCCAACTAAGTTCGTCAGACAATCCGACAGACAGTCCGTTCAACTTTTGAATGAACGGACTTGACCACACACGATGAACAGACAGTCCACTGAAAGCGTGCGCGATGACGTGTACAGCACGTACGACGGGACTAGAAAAACGACGTCCTATACACTGCAATGCAACCTTCGGCCGTGTAAATCCTTTCTGAGCATGCGCCATACTTAGTCCGTCCAACTTGCCTACACACGAGCGGACTGTCCGCTGAAACCAAGTTTGGACGGACAAAATTACGGAAATTCCGTAAGACTTTGTTCGTCAGATTGTCCGCTGAAAAAGTCTGCTGAAGCCCACACACGAGCGGATTGTCCGCTGAAACACGGTTCAGCGGACTAAGTTGGGCAGACAATCCGCCCGTGTGTACGCGGCCTAAGGCTTGATTCACATCTATGCATGTTGCTTTTGAGCGTTTTTGCAGTGCTTTTTGCTGGTGCTTGTCGCATTTTTGGACACGCGTTTTTACCGTGATTTTGCCGCGTTTTGCATTTTTTTTTCTTTTTTTTTTTTTTTACACTGTGGTTGCTTAGCAACCAGATATATACAGTGAAAAAAAAAAAGAAAAAAAAAATGCAAAACGCAAATCGCGGCAAAAAAAGCGGTACTTGCGTTTTTGATGCAGGTCCTTTGACATCTATTACATGCAAAACGCTGCATCAAAAAAACGCGCTAGTGTGAATTGAGCCTAAGGCCGCATACACACGGGCGGATTGTCTGCCCAACTTAGTCCGCTGAACCGTGTTTCAGCGGACAATCCGCTCAATCCGCGGACTTTTTCAGCGGACAGTCTGATGACAGACTAAGTCTTTCGGAATTTCCGTAATTTTGTCCGCTGAAACTTGGTTTTGTCCGTCCAAACTTGGTTTCAGCGGACAGTCCGCTCGTGTGTAGGCAAGTTGGACGGACTAAGTATGGCGCATGCTCAGAAAGGATTTACACGGCCGAAGGTTGCATTGCAGTGTATAGGACGTCGTTTTTCTAGTCCCGTCGTACGTGCCGTACACGTCATCGCGCACGCTTTCAGCGGACTGTCTGTTCATCGTGTGTGGTCAAGTCCGTTCATTCAAAAGTTGAACGGACTGTCTGTCGGATTGTCTGAAGAACTTAGTTGGGCAGACAATCCGCCCGTGTGTACGCGGCCTCAGGCAGGAGAGAACTTTCAAAAACCCTGCTAACGGGCGAGTTTACAGGCGGTGAGCCGAGTTTCTCTTTTGTGTGTACCAGAAAATTATAGACTATTTGTGTTTGTTTGTCCACGCGGAGGACAAGCTGTTTCTGATTGCCTGTTTTCGAAAATAAAAAGGATTATTTACTTTTTGCAGGCAGCTGGCTGGTGATCTTGGTCTCTCCATATAACAATAGATACATACTGTGTATATAAAACCTTCCCATCCATGAACATGTAAATATATAATATAATAGCGAGTCATAAAACAAAATGTGTTCCAACAGCTTTGATTTGAATACAAGTGGCAGGCTTTTTTTTTTTTACCAAGAACCGGGCGCACCATTTCCTGCACATCCATGGCACCTCTGTGTCTCCAACGATCTTCTCTATATAATTGCAACTAATTGTGTTATTTTTTTGTTTTTTTTTCTATCCATCCTTTATTTTTTAAATAATATTAGCAAGTAGAATAATGGAAAAACAGGTAAATTGGACAGAAAAATTCCATTGCATGGGAAACCAATGATTGAGAGCAGTGCCTAGGGAAGGTCATCTACAGCTCAGAGCAAACATGCCACACTGCCCCCGCCCCCCCCCCTTCCCCCCGCTGAAATCCCTCCTCATAGTACAAATCTGCACCCCCTGCTGAAATCTCTGCTCCCAGCACAAATCTGCCCCTATCCTGAAATCACTTCTCCCAGTACAAATCTGCCCCCCTGCTGAAATCCCCCCTCCCAGGACAAATCCACCCCCCCCTGCTGAAATCCCTCCTCTCAGTACAAATCCACCCCCTTGCTGAAATCTCCCCTCCCAGTACAAATCCACCCCCTTCTGAAATACCCCCTCCCAGTACAAATCTGCTACCCCGCTGAAATCACTCCTCCCAGTACAAATATGCCCCCATCCTGATATCCCTTCTCCCAGTACAAATCTGCCCCCCTCCCGATGAAATCCCTCCTCCCAGTACAAATTTGCCCCCATACTGAAATCCCTCCTCCCAGGACAAATCTGCCCCCCTGCCGAAATCCCTCCTCCCAGTATAAATCTACCCCCTGCTGAAAACCCTCCTCCCAATACAAATCTACCCCCGAATCCCCACCCTGCTGAAATCCCTCCTCCCAGTACAAATCTGCCCCCCTCCCGATGAAATCCCTCCTCCCAGTACAAATTTGCCCCCATACTGAAATCCCTCCTCCCAGGACAAATCTGCCCCCCTGCCGAAAACCCTCCTCCCAATAAAAATCTACCCCCGAATCCCCACCCCGCTGAAATCCCTCCTCTGCCCCTATCCTGAAATCCCTTCTGCCAGTACAAATCTGCCCCCCTGCTGAAATCCCTCCTCCCAGTACAAATCTGCCCCCCTGCTGAAATCTCCCCTCCCAGGACAAATCCACCCCTCTGCTGAAATCCCTCCTCTCAGTACAAGTCCACCCCCCTGCTGAAATCTCCCCTCCCAGTACAAATCCACCCCCTGCTGAAATACCCCCTCCCAGTAAAAAATATGTCTCCCCCTGCTGAAATCCCTCCTCCCAGTACAAATCTGCCCCCATCCTGAAATCCCTCCTACCAGTACAAATCTGGCTCCCTGACGAAATCTCTCCTCCCAGTACAAATCTACCCCCTGCTGAAAACCCTCCTCCCAGTACAAATCTACTCCCACCCCGCTGAAGTCCCTCCCCCTAGTACAAATCTGCCCCCCTGCTGAAATTCTCCTCGCAGTACAAATCTGCCGTCCTTCTGAAATCTCTCCTCCCAGTACAAATCCACCCCTCTGCTGAAATCACCCCTCCCAGTACATATCCACCCCCCCAGCCCAAATCTCCCCTCCCAGTACAAATCAGCCCCACACCAAAATCCCCCCTCCCAGTACAAATCTCTGCCCCCCCCACCCCCCAAATAATCCCCCCTACAAAAAAAAATCACCACTCTGAGCACAAATCATCCACCCCTAAGATTTGGCCTCCAAGTCCAAATCCCCTATTCCCACTCCAACCCCCCAACCCCCCCCCCCCCCTCAAATTCTCCCTCCAAACGCAAATACCCCCCCCTCCCTAATCATTCCTACTAGCATAATTACACCCCCCCTACCATATCACCTCTTCTAGCACAAAACCCCTCAATCCCCCTTCCCCTCCTAGCCACCCCCCAAATTTACCCTCCTAGAGGAATTCTTACCCTATGCCCCCCTCCCCCCATCCAACACAAATCCGTCCACCCCCAACTTCTCCTCGTAGTGCCCTCCCACCTCACATGATGCCACAGTGCCCAGGGCAGTCGTCCCTCCTGCCCACTCCTTGTCCCCGCCCTGATTGAGAGACATTACTTTTATGCTTCTACGTTACTCCGTCTTACGTTTGGAATATATCAATGTGAATAATAAGAATATAATGTTTACTTTAAAGTAATATCCCGGGACAGGGCTGAGAAGGTATCTCTGACACACGTGATGAAAACTCCCCATTATACTACGTTCCCTAAGCTGCTTTATGTTTGAACATTATCCTAAAAGACCTAGAGAAGATGAAAGGTGCCAAGAAGAGAATTGGAACTCCAGTTGCCCACTCATTGGTTCAGTTTTCTTAGCGAGTTCCCCCGGGAACCGTTAAAAACCTAAGATACTCTAATATGTAAATCTCCATCGAGCCCTTCAGCCAAATGGCTCCTGCATCCTCCAACCTCCTGCGCTTTACTTTTGGATGAGGGAGGTCACCCATCACAGTGATTAGGCAATGATAAGGCAGCCTGGAACTCTGGAGCCCTGGGGCTGGTCAAGTGTCACCCAACAAAGAACCCTACATTTTTGGGGCGGCCATACATGACTCAAGCTTTAGCCAATTCATGCAGTGGATGTCCAAGCCCAAGACCCAGAATTCAGAGACTCTGGGTGGGACCTTGGGTGGGAAAGAGACTCTAAATCCTGATTACAGGGACTTTGGCCCTAAAAGGGTTAACCCACCTGCAGGGGAGGGCTCAAGGAGGACAGTAAGGAGCTCCTTTGAGCAGTGGAAGTCCCTGTCGGCAGTGCCAGCCCAGGGCAAACATGCCGAACTGCACCCCCCATCCCCCAAGATTTATGAGCATTATGCGTCATCAAAAATCCTCCCCCCTGCCCCAAAAAAAAACTGAGCACTAATCTTTTTCACTCCTAAGCATAAATCTCCTCCCAGTGCAAATCTGTTCCCCTGCTGAAATCCCCCCTCCCAGCACAAATCTTATCCCCCCACCCCCCAAATCCCCCCAATTCAAGAGCCCCCCCCCCAAAAAAATCCCTCCTTCTAGCACAAATTATCTACGCCTAAGATTACCCCTCCCAATAACCCCACTGCAAATTCCCCCTTCCAGCACAAAGCACCCCAGTCATCCTTCCTAGCACAAATCTTCTTCCCCCATTCCTTTTCGATCCTAAATTTTAGCATACCCCCCAAATTTCCCCTCCTAGAACAATACTTACTCCCTGCTGCCCCCCAAATCCCCCTTTCCAACAAAAATCCCCTCCCCCTTTTTCCTTGTGGTGCCCCCCCACTGCCCATGATACCACAGTGCCCTCCTGCCCACATCTTGTCCCGGACCTGTCTGTCGGCACGACTTATGTTGAATGAGCTAGATTGAAAATTGTTGGCCAAACAGCGCCTTCATCCAATCAACTGTTCGGTATTCTGAGCCCCTGTTAGAATACAATAGCTAAATCTGAAATTGAAGCATCACACCGCTGCTAAAAGGTCCAGATACAAATTTATTCAGATTAAAGTCAGGGGGGCCAACTAATGAGTAACCAACACGTTTCCGGGGTCCAAAAACTCCTCCCTTCACCAGGGCTTGATTGAGCTGTCAAACCAGCTACCGATAAGACCTGGGCTTGTAATTACACTTCTAGTACATTCAAATTGTTCTCAATCAAGCCCAACTCCTGCACAGATTATATATTTCCCAACTATTTGCGTTGTGGTCCCTTTTAGTGAGACTTCAGGAGACATTTAAGTTGGGGGGTTCCAGGTTAGTCCAGTCAGAGAGGAGAGTACTGATATCAGTACTCTCTGGGTTGGTAAGTCCTCTGTTGGGACCCAGAATTCGGAGGCTCCGGGAGACTTTGGGTGGCAAAGAACCTCTAAACCCTAATTAAAGGGACTTTGGCCCTAAAAGAGTTAACCCACCTGCAGGGGAGGGCTCAAAGACAACAGTAAGGAGTCGGCACCTGTCGGTGAGGTGGAGTAGAGCAGAACACAGCCAAGTGAGCAGAGCGGACTGGCTGGCTGCTGAACTGTGGAAATTTGAGCAGTGGATGTCCCTGTCGGCGCCACTTTTGTTGAAGGAGCTAGATGAAAAATTGTTGGCCAAACAGCACCTGCATCCAGTCAACTGTTCGGTAATTTGAAACCCTGTCAGAATACAATAGCTAAACCTGAAACTGAAGCTAAAGGGTCCAGATACAAATTTATTCCAATTAAAGTCAGGGGGGCAATCTAATGAGCAGGGGCGTTGCAAGGTCTACAAAAGATATGGGGCTAGAGCCATTAGCTGCGTAGTAAAGAAAGTCATATGCTTGGGCGGGCATACGCATGTATATATAGTAATATACGTGTGTGTATATATCCCCAGAGAGCCCCCCCACTTACATCAGGGTCCCCAGAGAGCCCCCCACTTACATCAAGGTCCCCAGAGAGCCCCCCTTACACCAGGGTCCCCAGAGAGCCTCCTCTTTACATCGGAGTTCCCAGAGAGCCTCCCACATACATGAGGGTCCCTTGAGAGCCCCCCTTAAAATCAGGGTCCCCAGAGAGCCTCCCCCTTGCATCAGGGTCCCCAGAGAGCCCTCCACTTACATCAGGGTCCCCAGAGAGCCCCCCACTTACATCAGGGTCCCCAGAGAGCCTTCCCTCCCCTTGGGGTCCCCTGCAGAGACTCGGGGCTATGAGCTGTAGATTCGGGGCTATAGCCCCAAAAGCCACCCCCTAGCAACGCCACTGCCAATGAGTAACCATCACGACTGAGCTGTCAAACCAGCTACTGATAGGAGCTGAGCTTGTAATCACACTTGAAGAAATAGCATTAAAGGTTCAGTTTCCTTCTAGTGCATTCACATTGTTAAAGGAGCTAGATGGAAAATTGTTGGCCAAACAGCACCTGCATCCAATCAACTGTTCCGTGTTCTGAGCCCCTGTCAGAATACAATAGCTATGCTGGAAATTGAAATGGCACACCACTGCTACCGTATATGGTCCAGACACGACTTTATTCCAATTAAAGACATGGAGGCAATCTAATACGTAACCAATGTGTTTGGGGGGGGGGGGGGGGTCCAAAAAAAAAACCTTTATCAGAGCTTGACTAAGCTCCCAAACCAGACCTGTGGAAGAAAGGTCCAGTTCACTTCTATTCTATTCACATTGTTCTCAATCAAGCCCTGATAAAAAAAAAGGAGCATTTTTGGACCCCCGAATTGTGTTGGATACCATTTGGATTGTCCCCCTTATTGGAATAAAGTTGTATCTGAACCTCTTAGCGGCGGTGTTGCGCTTCAATTGCCAATGTTATTACATTACCTTACAAGCCAAGGAGACACGGTGGAGATCCTCTGGGGTGTAGAGCTCAAGCTGCCTGCCCGGGAACCAGGTGATTTATATCAACATCAACACTTTAAAATAGAAATACCAACAAGATAGCCTTAGCCCCTGTACACACGGTCGGAGATTTCCACAACCAAATCCGTCGGATTTTGCCCGTCGGATTTTGTCCGTCGGATCTTGTCTGAAACTGTTGCATACACACGGTCGGACAAAGTTGGCGAAAAATCCGATCTTTCAGAACGTGATGACGTAATTTCGTTACGATGGGACTACATTCAGGCTAGTAGCCAATAGCTTTGATGTAGGAATTTGATCTGAGCATGCGTGGCACTTGGTCTGATCAAAATTCTCTACACATGATCGGAGTATGTCCGACCGGCCCAGTTGGTCGGGAAATATTTCCAACATGTTGGAAAATTGGGTCCGACGGATATTCCGACGGAATCAGTCTGATGCATACCACACACAGTCGGATTATCCGACGACACGGTCCGATAGGACACATTCCGACGGATTCTCCGACCGTGTGTACAAGGGCTTTAGGGGTTCATTGATATTTTTTACACTTTCCTCAAGAATACAATAGCTGGCAGGGGCAATTCTTCCATTAACGCTGTTTAGCCTGGATGGAGGAATCTGTCAGATTTCTATTATTCAGACCCTTTAATCATTAGTAAGAACTCATCTGGAATATGCAGTTCAGTTTTGGGCACCAGTTCTCAAAAAGGATATCGGGGAACTGGAGAAAGTGAAGAGAAGGGCAACCAAACTGATAAGAGGCATGGAGGAGCTCAGCTATGAGGAAAGATTAGAGGAACTGAATCTATTCACTCTTGAGAAGAGGAGAATAAGGGGGGATATGATCACCATGTATAAATACATAAGGGGTCCATATAGTGAACTTGGTGTTGAATTATTCACTTTAAGGTCATCACAGAGGACAAGGGGGCACTCTTTACGTCTAGAGGAAAAGAGATTTCATCTCCAAATACGGAAAGGTTTCTTCACAGTAAGAGCTGTGATAATGTGGAATAGACTCCCTACAGAGGTGGTTCTGGCCAGCTCAGTAGATTGCTTTAAGAAAGGCCTGGATTATTTCCTAAATGTACAGAATATAACTGGATACTGACATTTATAGGTAAAATTACATAGTTAGTAAGAATAAAGACACCAGTCCATCCAGTTCAACCTGAGTGAGGTGTCTACAATTGTCCCTATCCCTGTACATTGCACACTCACATCGGTCCCTACCCTCAAGGAGCCCACAATCCAAGGTCCCCATTCAAGGTCCTCAGTTGACTAAGGGAAAATCTGATTGCATCTCTGAGATCAGGAAGGAATTTTTTCCCCTGCTGTAGCAAATTGGATCATGCTCTGCTGGGGTTTTTCACCTTCCTCTGGATCAAATATGGGTTTAGGATTGGGTATATGGGATTATATGATATTTTTTATTTATAATTTTTCTTTTTTTTATGGTTGAACTAGATGGACTTGTGTCTTTTTTCAACCTAAGTAACTATGCAACTATGTAGGCTGAACAAAAGAAATCTATGAGAGCTAGGCATTTGCCTATCTCTCATGAATTCTGACTGTATTTTGCTTAATGTAGGGATTTCCTAAGGTTGTCAGCTCTATCTAGTGGCCATAATGCGGTATTACACCAGATTAAAATATTTCAGAAAAAATGCTGCATCATGACCACTAGATGGAGCTGACGATTACAGGAAATCACTGTATTAAAGGAAAAGTACAGCCAAAGCTCGTTTGGCTGTACTTCTCCTTTGGATCATAGGAGTGCAATTCATTCTGCACTCCTGTGACCCGTTTTCAGCTGACTGCGGGCTGAAGCTCACTGTCAGCTGACGTCACAAAGCCAGTCCAGGCTTGGGAAAGATCAAGAAAATTGAGTCGGGATCCGCCAACATGCCTGGACCGGCACCCAGCTCAGCCTCTCAGTGAGCCGCTGAGAGCCTGAGCCAGCCGCTCCAGCCCCCTCCACAGCCCAGCGCTTCGGTGAGCGAGGAGGGGGGAGGGGGCAGAGCAGACAGCGGTGACTGGCGGTCACCGGCTCTCTGCTAAGGGAACCCTGAGAACTGAGAGATCAGCAGTGTTAGATCACTCAGTTCTAAGCCCTTGTACACACGGTCGGAGAATCCTTTGGAATGTGTCCTATCGGACCGTGTTGTCGGATATTGCGACTGTGTGTGGTCTACATCGGACTGTTTCCGTCGAAATATCCATCGGACCAAATTTTCCAACTTGCTGGAAATATTTTCCGACAAACTGGTCCGATAGGACATACTCCGATCATGTGTAGAGAATTTCGATCGGACAAAGTGCCACGCATGCTCAGATCAAATTCCTACATCAAAGCTATTGGCTACTAGCCTGAACGTAGGCCCATCGTAACGAAATTACGTCATCACGTTCTGAAAGATCGGATTTTTCGACAACTTTGTCCGACCGTGTGTATGCCACAGTTTCGGACAAGATCCGACGGACAAAATCCAATGGACAAAATCTGACGGATTTGGTTGTCGGAATCTCCGACCGTGTGTACAGGGGCTTAGTGTTAGAGCTGACGGGGGACAGATGTAGCATCCACCTGGGTAAGTATGACTCAGGGGAAAAAAAAACCCATACATCTCTTTTAAGCTAAATATTGTCAGGATTCGTCATGGCTGGTCGAATGCTTGTCATATTCGTTCAACAAATTATTAATAAATTGACCTCACGTGTGTGTGTGTAGACAGCTTAAAAAAGCTGTTCTTGCCTAGATCATACAAGTTAGTGCCTTCAGGTACTCTTTGACATTTGTACACACACAAACACATGTGCATGAACAACAAAAACAGAGGGTTATTCCTGAAATCTGTCCAAGTATTTACCCGTAAATGGTACTGATAGCTCATTTCCATAAGCTGATTTCCATTTTAGCTGTATTGATTATTTAATACATTCTAATCACAGACTTTTCAAGGTTATTTGTTCAAGGATACACTATACCCCGGGGATGAGGACCAATTACTTACCATCCAGCAGTGCCTCCTGGAACCTTCAAAAACCTCTCAGAAGTATCACCATCCAGAAAGTGGTCAAAAAGAACCCAAAACCAACTCTTCCGGCTCTTGCGAAGTCATCGCCCTTCGGAAAAACCTATAAAAATAGCCACCGTGGAGCTTCGCACTCCCAGAACCAAGCACACCCTAGCATAACTTGGGCTGGCCAAGCTTGCAACCACATGCTGGGAGTTGTAGTCACCACGAGCTGGACGTTAACAGCCACTGCTTTAAGCTTACGGTCCTACATCCCGTCTTTCCACTTACAGTTACGGAGTGTAACTCCAAGCAGGGGATCCAAGCGTCTACGCTTCTTATCTTTGAATTATATAATCGCTCTCCTTTTATCCGTATGCCCCTCTCGCTGGCCAGGCAACGGTGCCAGGGGGGCCACAAGCTCTGCTGATAATATTGCCATCAGTTCCTCTTCTTCTCCATAGCTGTTAATCTGGAGACAATTACCTTAAGCGATGTCTAGGACTTTGCTGGTCACTTGCCAATGGGGGGTACAACTTCTCCTGGAATGGGGCACCTAGAGGCGGCATGCCATGAGCAGCGCTGTTGAGGATGGGGGGACAATGCCAACCGGCTGATTCTGTAAAGGTTGAAGGGAATAAGAGACTCCTGCATGATGATGTTCAGCCTTTGCTGCTTTCCACGTTTTATCTAACTCGCTCTGTTCCTCCTACTCCCCCTCCTTCCCTTCTCTCTCGCTCTCGCTCTCCTTTCCTTTCTCTCCAGCCTCTACCAGAAGAATCACACACAGAAGAAGGAAAACAAATATAGAAATATATATAAAACTCCCACAAGTTTAACTTTTTTTTTTTTTTTACTTCCTTTCCTAATTGAGCTTAAATATAAACCATGGGAACCTCTTCCGTATTTAGAAGCCGGTATTTAACCACTTCAATACCGGGCACTTTCGCACCTTCCTGCCCAGGCCAATTTTCAGCTTTCAGTGCTGTCGCTGTTTAAATGACAATTGCGTGGTCATGCTACACTGTACCCAATCTAATTTTTTTTTTCATTTTGTTCCCATAAATAGAGCTTTATTTTAGCGGTATTTGATCGCCTCTGTGGTTTTTATTTTTTGCTAAACTAATTTTAAAAAAAGACAGAAAATTTAGAAAAAATACGTTTTTCTTTGTTTTTGTTATAAAATTTTGTAAATAAGTAAGCATTCTCCTTCACTCATGGGCACTGATAAGTTGCACTGATGGGCACTGATAAGCTGCACTGATGGGCACTGATAAGGCGGCACCGATGAGGTTGCAACAATGAGTGCCTAGAGGCGATTCAGTTTGCATTGTGCGCTATACAAGTATTTCATTCATTCATTCATTCAATGAGATGGCACTGATAGGCTGCACTGATAGGCAGCACTGATATGTGGCACTGATGGGCATTGATAGGTGACACTGATGGGCACTCATAGGTGGCACTGATGGGCACTCATAGGCGACACTAATGGGCACTGAAAGGCTCCACTGATGGGTACTTATGGGTGGCACTGATAGACAACACTGCTGGGCACTGATAGGCAGCAGCACTGATGGGCACTGAAAGGCGGCATTGATGGGCACTGATGGATTGCACTGGCACTGGATTTCACTGATTGGCATCAATAATAATAATAATAATAATATAATATAATAATAATTATTGCAATATTGCAGCTCTGTTATCATTCATATGGACTGCCGGCCGAAGAACGGGATACCGGGTTTATGGCAGATAGCTACTGCCATAACAAGGATATCCCTCTTCAAAGTTAGGATGTATATCGGCGTGCGACAGTCCGTAAGTGGTTAGAGTATTTTTTACATACAAACAGTACCCAAATTCGACCTGATATGAGCCTCTTGCAGCCCCGTTCAGCAGGAGTGAAGAGAGTAAAATGTAGAAACAGCACAAGGAGCCAACCGGTTAATGTGCTGACAGGAAGCATGCTGATAGGAGGAGAGAGCAGGGTGGCAGAGATAAGCTCATCACTGTGCAGTCACAGGCTGGGGGAGGGTCCAGGACAGTCTGGAACAAAGGAAGTTGGTTTAAATATTGCTGACTGAGGCCATCTTGTGGCAGAAAATAGGTCCTGCAAGGGCAAGCTTCAGATTGAAAATTAAATTGTTACAATTGCTACATTAGCTAATTGCTACAATAGCAAACAATTGCTACAAAAACTATCTTATCATTTAATGGGCTGTGAATTCTATTCTTTTTTTTTTTTTGCTTACTATTGTTGGCTGAAGTTCTGTTTTATAAAAGGAAATGAAAAGTTATTGATGGAAGTTTGCTTTTAAGAAAGCCATTTAGCTTGCTGAACAAATGAGTCAGCTGAACACAGAATTGGAATATATTTAAAACTTGAGAAGGTCCCAAGAGACAGAAGTCTAAATACACGCAGATGTCTCCCAGACATGAAAAAGTTCCAGGATCAGAACTAACCAAGCCATGTTCTCCTCCACCCGAAATAGTCTCAGGATAACTCCGCCCATATGTCAGAATAAGCGCCGTTTCTGTTTTGTCGCTATTGAATGTTTTTCAGCTTTATTATTCCATATTCCTCTTTATACCTGTAAGCCCTTGTACACACGGTCGGAGATTCCGACAGAAAATGTCCGATCGGACCGCGTTGTCGGATAATCCGACCGTGCGTGGACTCCATCGGACTGTTTCCATCGGAATATCTGACCGACAAAGTTTTAGAGCTGGGCTATAAAATTTCCGACAACATGATCCGATCGCACTTTGTCCAATCGTTTGTAGAGAATTCCGATCGGACAAAGTGCCGCGCATGCTCAGATAAAATTCCTAGACCAAAGCTATTGGCTACTAGCCTGAACGTAGTCCCGTCATAACGAAATTGCGTCATCATGTTGCGAACGATCGGATTTTCTGACAACTTTGTCCGAACGTGTGTATGCAACACCAGTTTCGGACAAAATCCGTCAGACAAAATCCGACGGATTATGTTGTCAGAATGTCTGACCGTGTGTACAAGGGCTTAGACACAAAGTCACTGTATCTAAATTATGAGTCATGGATATCCACCTTCTGGTGTGAGCAAAGTGGAATGTTCGCTATTTATGAAACGCGTTAATCTGTTATTTTTAAATGACCCAAAACGTGTCACAATTACCCCAGGCAGGGGACCCGATGTTAGCGAATCTGAGAAAATTATGTAGGTAACATGTTTGTTCAAAAGTAGGGGCGTTAACCCCTTGCTTCCCGCATAACGCATATCTGTGTGCCAAATCACGTGGGCATTGATGCCTACACGCCGCACATATGCATCCAGCGGTGGCAGAGATTTCTGCGCTCAGTGTGCGCTCCCAGCACAGCGACTATGCTGTCTAGACTAATGATAAGGAGTCCAGCTCCCAATTATGCGACCACTGTGACAGCCAATCACAGTGGTCATGTGATCGGCCAGTCCAAGTCGCACCCCCCCAGCGCGCCGCAGCTAATTATATTGTCCTTAGGACCCGCTTCATGATTGGCCAGGAGGAGAAACGGGAAGACATTACCGAATATTAATTCGCTAATGCCACACAACAAGGTGGGATCAGGGTGCAGTGCCCACCTTTTTGAATCCAATTAGAGGGTGGGCTCAGGGTGCAGTGCCCATCTTTTTTAATCCAATTAGAGGGTGGGCTCGGGGTGCAGTGCCCACCTTTTTGAATCCAATTAGAGGGTGGGCTCGGGGTGAAGTGCCCACCTTTTTGAATCCAATTAGAGGGTGGGCTCAGGCTGCAGTGCCCACCTTTTTTAATCCAATTAGAGGGTGGGCTCGGGGTGCAGTGCCCACCTTTTTGATACCAATTAGAGGGTGGGCTCGGGGTGCAGTGCCCACCTTTTTTATACCAATTAGAGGGTGGGCTCAGGGTGCAGTGCAAACCTTTTTGAATCCAATTAGAGGGTGGGCTCGGGGTGCAGTGCCCACCTTTTTGAATCCAATTAGAGAGTGGGCTCGGGCTGCAGTGCCCACCTTTTTGAATCCAATTAGAGGGTGGGCTCGGGGTGCAGTGCCCACCTTTTTGAATCCAATTAGAGGGTGGGCTCGGGGTGCAGTGCCCACCTTTTTGATACCAATTAGAGGGTGGGCTCAGGGTGCAGTGCCCACCTTTTTGATACCAATTAGAGGGTGGGCTCAGGGTGCAGTGCCCACCTTTTTGAATCCAATTAGAGGGTGGGCTCGGCTGCAGTGCACACCTTTTTGAATCCAATTAGAGGGTGGGCTCAGGGTGCAGTGCCCACCTTTTTGATACCAATTAGAGGGTGGGCTCAGGGTGCAGTGCCCACCTTTTTGAATCCAATTAGAGGGTGGGCTCGGGGTGCAGTGCCCACCTTTTTGAATCCAATTAGAGGATGGGCTCTGGGTGCAGTGCCCACCTTTTTGAATCCAATTAGAGGGTGGGCTCAGGCTGCAATGCCCACCCTTTTTTAATGCAATTAGAGTCTCGGGCTCTAATCATGTGCTTCTAAAAAAAAAAAAAAAACGATTGAAATCCATGCGGTTGGTGCCCATGTAGATTAGGGGCTGGATGCATGGATTAAGGGCGGCGGCACCTCCATGCTTCCCTAATGGGCAATCGCCACTGTATCTGACACTTCACATAACCAACAAAGAGGGGGTGTCTGGAAAGCGCAATGCTGCCCATTAATTACATAAAATTTCCTTTAGATTTACCTTCAGCTATGTAGTGCAAGGGCTGCCTGACTGTTAAGTTTGACCTCCTGTTATATGATTTTGGTAAATCTAAAAAGGAAAATTAGATTTTTAACACAATTTAACGTGACTCAATTGTATCAAAAATGTGTGCAAAATGCCACTGATTGTGGGTGCAATGCTCTGCAGGGTTCAGTGCAAGAAAGTAGAAAATTGCAGAAGATCCTGGTGCAGCATTTACTACCTTTTTTTGCACACATTTTGGATGCAATTGAGTCACGTTCAATTGTGTTAAAAATCAAATTTTCCTTTTAGATTTACCAAAATTTTTAATTTTTTTTTTTTGCAAAAGGTGGACTTGTCCTTTCATAAATGATAAATATACATCTTAAAAATGTTGTCGTTATTTAGTACCGGTGATACAGTTTTTATTTTGCGCCGTGTCATCTCAAAGAAATAGATTATTCAGGAGCGATGAGGGCACTTAGCTGAAGATACACCTGGAGACGGGTCTGGTATCTCCAGACGGATCATCTCCTGATTAGTGCCGAGTCAGCACGCCGGCTCCGCAATGCAGTGCACTTATGGAAGTGCAATAAATAAAAGTAATTCCAGAAGGACTTGACTTCTGCAGTGCTGGCACCTCGCATCCCAGCAAAGCCAATCCGACCGGACGGAATTCTGCAGCGGATGAGTCTGGGACAGATAGAGCCGTCAGGAAAGAATTTTATGCTTAAAGATGAAATCCAGGCAGGTATAAAATAGACATACACTATATTTCCAAAAGTATTGAGACGCCTGCATTTACATGCACATAAATGGCATCCCAGTCTTAGTCCGGAGGGTTCAATATTGAGTTGGCTCCGCCCTTTGCAGCTATAACAGCTTCAACTCTTCTGGGAAGGCCGTCCACAAGGTTTAGGAGATGTGTCTATGGGAATGTATGACCATTCTTCCAGAAGCCCATTTCTGAGGTCAGGCGCTGATGTTGGATAAGAAAGCCTGGCTCGCAGTCTCCGCTCTAATTCATCCCGAAGGTGTTCTATCATGTTGAGGCCACTCAAGTTCCTTCATGTGCATTTGTGAGGTCAGGCACTGATGTTGGGCGAGAAGGTCTGGCTCATCCCAAAGGTGTTCTATCAGGTTGATGTCAGGACTCTGTGCAGGCCAGTCAAGTTCCTCCACCCCAAACTCGCTCATCCATGTCTTTATGGACCTTGCTTTGTGCACTGGTACAAATCATTTGGTGGAGGGGGGATTATGGTGGGGGGAGGGTTGTTTTTCAGGGGTTGGGTTTGGCCCCTTAGTTCCAGTGAAGGGAACTCTTAAGGCGTCAGCATACCAAGACATTTTGGGCAATTTCATGCTCCCAACTTTGTGGGAACAGTTTGGGGACGGCCCCTTCCTGTTCCGACATGACTGCGCACCAGTGCACAAAGCAAGGTCCATAAAGACATGGATGAGCGAGTTACCAGAAAATTACCAGTTCACCACTTCAGCCCCGGAAAGATTTACCCACTTGCTGACCAGGCTGTTTTTTTTGGCGATACAGCACTGCGTCAATTTAACTGACAATTGTGTTGTTGTGCGATATTGTACCCAAACAAATTGATGTCTTTTTTTTCCCCTCACAAATAGAGCTTTCTTTTGGTGGTATTTGATCACCATTGGCGTTTTTTTTTTTTTGTGCTATAAACCAAAAAATTTCGACCATTTTGAAAAAAAACAATATTTTTTACTTTTTGCTATAATAAATATCCAAAAAACAAATTAAAAAAAAAACGGATTTCTTCATCAGTTTAGGCCGATATATATTCTTCTATTCTTCTACATATTTTTGGTTAAAAAAAAATCGCAATAAGTGTATATTGATTGGCTTGCGCAAAATGTATAGCTTCTATAAAAGAGGGGATAGTTTTATGGCATGTTTATTAATAATTTTTTTTTTTTACCAGTAATGGCGGCGATCGGCGATATTTTTATCATGACTGTGACATTATGGCGGACACTTTTGCCCAGATTTTGGGGACCATTTACATTTATACAGCGATCAGTGCAATTAAAAATGCATTGATTACTGTGTAAATGTAACTGGCAGTGAAGGGGGTTAACCAATAGGGGGCGCTGTGGGGGTTAAGTGTGTCCTAGGGAGTGATTCTAACTCTGGGGGGGAGGGGCTGTGTGTGACATGACACTGATCACCGCTCCCTATTACAGGGAGCGGTGATCAGTGTCAGTGTCACTAGGCAGAACGGGGAGATGCTTGTTTACATTAGCATTTCCCTGTTCTTCCTCCCTGTGAGATGATCGTGATGTGCGCGGGACCCGCGATCACACTCATGGAGGTTGCGGCGGGCGCGCGGCGGTGGTGCGGGCGCTTTCGCCCACAAACAGCTTCTTAAAGGGCAATGTACAGGTACGTTAATCTGCCTGTATGTGCCCTGCAGCCAACGTATATCGGTGTGAGCCGGTCGGTAAGTGGTTAAGCAAAAACTGATTAACTCTATTCCTCCTCTATGCCACATTCTAAGACTAATCTATCTAGCCCTGTAAAGCAAAAATTGCTGTACCTACCTGTGCCTGAAGATGTTCTGGTCTGGTCTCCAGCGGCAGATTGCTGTGTGCTGGAGAGAACTGACAAGGGCTGGGAAATACCTGGGAGGTGACGTCACCCATAGACTTACTATGAAGCCCATTGCCTAAATTTCCACTTTAATAGTGAAAAAAAATGTCCCGGTCATGAAGGGGGCAAAATGTTCTGGAAGCTCAAGTAGTTGGGATAAAACTTTCCCTAAGTTTGAAGGCTGCTTGAACAAGTTTCTTAGAGCTCATTCACACTAGCTACCCTGTGGTTGAGCTGAGCTTTTACCATCCTCCCAACTCCTACCCCCCTTTAGCTGCAGAGGCAGCGACTGGAGGGTGTACACATGCTTCAGCTGCAGCAGGATTTATACCCTTTGCTGCTTTTGGCGGGCGCAACACCTGCTGAAAGCGACCCATTTAAGCGAACAGGGCCATTCTGCAAGCTCCCCAAAACAGCAGGAAGCCACACAGATAGCTGCAGCTGCCGTCGGCCCGCCATTGAAGTGTACAGGACTCGGCGGCCGCAGCTAGCTGCTCACGGGTGGCTGAAACAGCTGCAGGGATAAGCAGATTTCTGCTGCTGTCATTCACACAAGCGTCTGTCGCCCCTGCGGCTGTAGTTTTACAGATCATGTAGTACCTATTTTTCACCACAAGATGCCCTCAGTCCATACCTCCCAACATTTTGAGATGGGAATAAGGGACACCTACTAAGAAACGTATGTAGGCATAGGACACGCCCTCTGCCACGCCCCCTTAACGGAGAATTAACACCAAAAAAAAGGTTAATTAAATCCACAAATACTTTTTTTTTTTTTTTACCACTACTATTCCTTTATATTGGCTTTTAAAATGTACAAATGCAGAAATTTAGAGATTGGATGAAAGGTTTAGCGCTGGGAAACACTTTCTGAAAGATAAAAAGTGCATTTTATATACAACTATATGGATCAAACCAAAATGAGGGACAAATGAGGAGGAAAGAGGGACATTGTTGCAAATCAGGGACAGTTGGGAGCTGTACTCAGTCTGATGACCAGCATTATACTTCCTTTGTTCCAGACTGTCCTGGACCTGCCCCCAGCCTATGATTTGACAATGAAAGAAGAAGCAGCAGACTCCACTCTAATTCATCCCAAAGGTGTTCTATCGGGTTGAGGTCAGGACTCTGTGCAGGCCAGTCAAGTTCCTCCACCCCAAACTCGCTCATCCATGTCTTTATGGACCTTGCTTCGCACACTGGTGTGCAGTCATGTCGGAACAGGAAGGGGCCGTCCCCAAACTGTTCCCACAAAGTTGGGAGCATGAAATTGTCCAAAATGTCTTGGTATGCTGACGCCTTAAGAGTTCCCTTCACTGGAACTAAGGGGCCAAGCCCAACCCCTGAAAAACAACCCCCCCACCATAATCCCCCCTCCACCAAATGATTTGGACCAGTGCACAAAGCAAGGTCCATAAAGACATGGATGAGCGAGTTTGGGGTGGAGGAACTTGACTGGCCTGCAGAGTCCTGACCTCAACCTGATAGAAGACCTTTGGGATGAATTAGAGCGGAGACTGGCAAGCCAGGCCTTCTTGTCCAACATCAGTGCCTGACCTCACAAATGCGCTTCTGGAAGAATGCTCAAACATTCCCATAGACACATCTCCTAAACCTTGTGGACGGCGTTCCCAGAAGAGGTGAAGCTGTTATAGCTGCAAAGGGCGGAGCCAACTCAATATTGAACCCTACGGGCTAAGACTGGGATGCCGTTAAAGTTCATTTGCGTGTAAAGGCAGGCGTCCCAATACTTTTGGTAATATAGTGTATATTAAACGATGACTACAAAACATCCTTGTTCTATAGGAAGTATACTAATGTATGGAGTGGTGATCCGAGTTCTTTATTACAGCAGCCACTGCTTGACTTCCCTTCCCCATAATCCCATCATGTCCTGATAGAAGCCTCCCGGCAAATGTCCCGAGTTGTCATGATGAAAAGGCCGGCGGTATTTTCTAGAGACGCCGCGCTCTATACGATGTCAAAGCCGTACAGACAGAAATATGCAAGCAAGCCTGCCCAGAGGTGGAGGATATCTATATTGTCTCCAGGGGCTTTGCTTGGACGTTATCCCTAAAATGCCGGAAATTCTATTCTGTATTTGTCCTACCCCGAGCCTCATATACAGTGGTGTGAAAAAGTGTTTGCCCCCTTCCTCATTTCCTGTTCCTTTGCATGTTTGTCACACTTAAGTGTTTTGGAACATCAAACCAATTTAAACAATAGTCAAGGACAACACAAGTAAACACAAAATGCAATTTGTAAATGAAGGTGTTTATTATTAAAGGTGAAAAAAAATCCAAACCATCATGGCCCTGTGTGAAAAAGTGATTGCCCCCTAAACCTAATAACTGGTTGGGCCACCCTTAGCAGCAACAACTGCAACCAAGCGTTTGCGATAACGTGCAATGAGGCTTTTACAGCGTCCTGGAGGAATTTTGGCCCACTCATCTTTGCAGAATTGTCCTAATTCAGTTACATTGGAGGGTTTTTGAGCATGAACGGCCTTTTTAAGGTCATACCACAACATCTCAATAGGATTCAGGTCAGGACTTTGGCTAGGCCACTCCAAAGTCTTCATTTTGTTTTTCTTCAGCCATTCGGTGGTGGACTTGCTGGTGTGTTTAGGATCATTGTCCTGCTGCAGAACCCAAGTTCGTTTCAGCTTGAGTACACGAACAGATGGTCGGACATTCTCCTTCAGGATCTCTTGGTAGACAGCAGAATTCATAGTTCCTTTTATCACGGCAAGTCTTCCAGGTCCTGAAGCAGCAAAACAGCCCCAGACCATCACACTACCACCACCATATTTTACTGTTGGTATAATGTTCTTTTTATGAAATGCAGTGTTCCTTCTACGCCAGATATACTTGGACACACACCTTCCAAAGAGTTCCACTTTTGTCTCATCGGTCCACAGAATGTTGTCCCAAAAGTCTTGGGGATCATCAAGATGTGTTGTGGAGAAATTGAGACGAGCTTTGATGTTCTTTTTGCTCAGCAGTGGTTTTCTCCTTGGAACTCTGCCATGCAGGCCATTTTTGCCCAGTCTTTTCCTGATGGTGGAGGCATGAACGCTGACCTTAACTGAGGCAAGTGAGGCCTGCAGTTCCTTGGACGTTGTTGTGGGGTCTTTTGTGACCTCTTGGATGAGTCGTCGCTGCGCTCTTGGGGTAATTTTGGGCGGCCGGCCACTCCTGGGAAGGTTCACCACTGTTCCATGTCTTCGCCATTTGTGGATAATTGCTCTCACTGTGGTTCGCTGGATTCCCAAAGCTTTGGAAATGGCTTTATAACCCTTTCCAGACTGATAGATCTCAATTACTTTCTTTCTCAATTGTTCCTGAATTTCTTTGGGTCTCGGCATTATGTGTAGCTTTTAAGGATCTTCTGGTGGACCTTACTGTGTCAAGCAGCTCCTATTTAAGTGATGCCTTGATTGTGAACAGGTGTGGCAATAATCAGGCCTGGGTGTGGCTAGAGAAATTGAACTCAGGTGTGGACAACCACAGTTATAGTATGTTTTAACAAGGGGGGCAATCACTTTTTCACACAGGGCCATGATGGTTTGGATTTTTTTTCACCTTTAATAATAAACACCTTCATTTACAAATTGCATTTTTTGTTTACTTGTGTTGTCCTTGACTATTGTTTAAATTGGTTTGATGTTCCGAAACACTTAAGTGTGACAAACATGCAAAGGAACAGGAAATGAGGAAGGGGGCAAACACTTTTTCACACCACTGTAAAGTCCCAACCCCCACCTTTCTCTTCTATTCTGTACTACTTCATTCAAGGGGACCTGTCACCTCCCACCCCGCTCTATTATACCCCATACACGCGGCGGGACACTCCGACCACAAAATCCGTCAGATTTTCTCCGATGGATTTTGGCCGAAACTTGTCTTGCATACACACGGTAGCACAAAGTTGTCGGAAAATCCGATCGTTCGGAACGAGGTGACGTACAAAACGTACGACGGGACTACGTAGAGGCCAGCAGCCAATAGCTTTTCGTCTCCAAAGTTTTTCTGAGCATGCATCGCAATTGCGCGTCGGAATTCTCTACACACGATCGGAAAAAGTCTGATCGGATTTTGTTGCTGGAAAATTTTAGAAATTCCGACGGAAAAAGTCCGATAGAGCCCACACACGATCGGATTTTCCGACAACATAATCCGATTGGACATTTTCCGTCAGAATTTGCGACCGCGTGTACGGGGCATTATTTGTTGGGCCTCATACACGCGGGTTTATGAAAATAAGCAGCATTTTTTCTGCCAGAATTTTCTCCACTCTTTGGCTCAATGAAACAGTATAGGGGCGCCATTTTTTAGGTTTTATTGGAACATTGAAATTGGATGAAGGGAGCAGAGGATACCCCAAAACTCAACGCTTTGGGGACTCTTCCTGCTGGCAGGAAACAAGGACCCTTTGCTAATAGACCACAGACTAGAATGAAGCACAGCCATTGACTTTCCAGCACTGGCGTCAATCAATTACCCACACAGCCTCAGTTACTCTCCAGTGAAGGAAACACAAACTCACACCTGTCAGTCAGCTGCCAGAGTCTGCTGAATGCTGAGACCAGAGGAGGTGGAGATGAGGGGGTGCTGGGGCTGAACAGAGAGGCTCAGGATCTGTAGAAGGAGTTCTGTCCTCCTCTTTACTGCTGACTGCTGAGATGGGGGGGAGAGCAGCAGAAATTAGCCTCTCCATGGCTGTACGGAGAAGCGCAGGATCTGGCAAAGGAGTTCTGTCCTCTCTGCTGCTGACTGCTGAGACAAAGTGGGGGCAGAAACGAGAGTGGTGCAGGAGAGGCGTGAGGGCCACATGAAACAGGCCAGACTCACCCTCAACATATTCCCTCACTCCCCACATGTTCCCCCACCCCCCACATGTTTCCTCACCCCCCACATGTTCCCTCACCCCCCACATGTTCCCTCACCCCCCACATGTTCCCTCACCTCCACATATTCCCTCACTCCCCACATGTTCCCCCACCCCCCACATGTTCCCTCACCCCCCACATGTTCCCTCACCCCCCACATGTTCCCTCACCTCCACATGTTCCCTCACCCCCCACATGTTCCCTCACCCCCCACATGTTCCCTCACCCCCCACATGTTCCCTCACCTCCACATGTTCCCTCACCCCCCACATGTTCCCTCACCCCCCACATGTTCCCTCACCCCCCACATGTTCCCTCACTCCCCACATGTTCCCTCACCCCCCACATGTTCCCTCACCCCCCACATGTTCCCTCACCTCCACATGTTCCCTCACCCCCCACATGTTCCCTCACCCCCCACATGTTCCCTCACCTCCACATGTTCCCTCACCCCCCACATGTTCCCTCACTCCCCACATGTTCCCTCACCCCCCACATGTTCCCTCACCTCCACATGTTCCCTCACCCCCCACATTTTCCCTCACTCCCCACATGTTCCCTCACCTTCACATGTTCCCTCACCATCCAAATGTTCCCCCACCCCCCACATATTCCCTCACCCCCCACATGTTCCCTCACCCCCCACATGTTCCCTCACCCCCCACATGTTCCCTCACCTTCACATGTTCCCTCACCATCCAAATGTTCCCCCACCCCCCACATATTCCCTCACTCCCCACATGTTCCCTCACCCCCCACATGTTCCATCACCCCCACATGTTCCCTCACCATCCAAATGTTCCCCCACCCCCCACATATTCCCTCACTCCCCACATGTTCCCTCACCTCCACATGTTCCCTCACCTTCCACATGTTCCCTCACCCCCAACATATTCCCTCACTCCCTACATGTTCCCTCACTCCCCACATGTTCCCTCACTCCCCACATGTTCCCTCACTCCCCACATGTTCCCTCACCCCCCACATGTTCCCTCACCTTCACATGTTCCCTCACCATTCAAATGTTCCCCCACCCCCAACATATTCCCTCACTCCCCACATGTTCCCCCACCCCCCACATGTTCCCTCACTCCCCACATGTTCCCTCACCTCCACATGTTCCCTCACCTTCCACATGTTCCCTCACCCCCAACATATTCCCTCACTCCCCACATGTTCCCTCACCCCCCACATGTTCCCTCACCTTCACATGTTCCCTCACCATCCAAATGTTCCCCGACCCCCAACATATTCCCTCACTCTCCACATGTTCCCTCACCTCCACATGTTCCCTCACCTTGGACATGTTCTCTCACCCCCAACATATTCCCTCACTCCCCACATGTTCCCCCACCCCCCACATGTTCCCTCACCTCCACATGTTCCCCCACCCCCCACATGTTCCCCCACCCCCCACATGTTCCCTCACCCCCCACATGTTCCCTCACCCCCCACATGTTCCCTCACTCACCACATGTTCCCCCACCCCCAACATATTCCCTCACCTCCCACATGTTCCCTCACCTCCACATGTTCCCCCACCCCCCACATGTTCCCCCACCCCCAACATATTCCCTCACTACCCACATGTTCTCTTACTCCCCACATGTTCCCTCACCCCCAACATATTCCCTCACTCCCCACATGTTCCCTCACTCCCGCATGTTCCCTCACTCCCCGCATGTTCCCTCACCCCCGCATGTTCCCTCACTCCCCGCATGTTCCCTCACCCCCACATGTCCCCCCCCCCACATGTCCCCTCACCTTCCACATGTTCCCTCACCCGCAGCATGTTCCTCCACCCCCACATGTTTCCTTGCCCCCACCATGTTCCCTCACCCCCCACCATGTTCCTCCATCCCCCACATGTTCCCCCATCTCTCACATGTCCCCCTCACCCCCCCCCCCCCCCCCGCATGTTCTTTCACCTCCCACATATTCCCTCATCCTCCACATGTTCCTCTACCCCCTACCTGTTTCCCCTCACCCCACATGTTCCCTCACTCCCGCATGTTCCCTCACCCCCACATGTCCCCCCCCCCCCACATGTCCCCTCACCTTCCACATGTTCCCTCACCCACAGCATGTTCCTCCACTCCCCACATGTTCCCACGCCCACCAACAAGTTCCTACACCTCCCACATATTCCCTCATCCTCCACATATTCCTCCACCTACCACATGTTCCATCACCCCATATGTTCCTCCACCCCTCACATGTTCCCTCACCCCCACCATGTTCCTTCACCCCCACCATGTTCCCTCACCCCCCACATGTTCCTCCATCTCCCACATTTTCCTCACCCCCCACATGTTCCTCCACCTTCCACATGATCCCTCATCCCCACCATGTTCCTTCACTCCCAACATGTTCCCTCACATGCTCCTCCACTCCCCACATATTCTCTCATCTTCCACATGTTCCCTTTACCCCCCACATATTCCCTCCACCCCCACATGTTCCCTCACTCACCCACAGGTTCCCTCACCCCCCCCCACATATCCCACACCCCCACGTGTTCTTCCACCTCCACATGCTCCCTTACCTCCCACATGTTCCCCCACCCCCCACATGTTCCCCCATATGTTCCTCCATCCCCCCCACATGTTCCTCCACCTCCCACATGTTCCTTCACCCCCCCATATATTTCCTCACCGATCACGGGTTGCAATGCTTTACAGGCCCCTAGGAAAAAATAAACTCTGTCCCTGTTTCCTAATTGTGTCAGTATGCTGTCACCCTGTCACATGGGCCTCTGATGGAGACTTCAGTCGGCTGTTTCAACACACATTACAACAGGCATGGTCCACTGTTGTCACCATCAGGAAACCCGCCCATAGCATTGCCATGCAGCCATTGCTGAAGTAGCGGAATAGGCTGCATAGGGGCCACATTATGAAGTATCGTCTTTATTGAGAATAAAAAACTCACAGCAAGTATTGCACT
>NW_027507785.1:54202083-54212083 GCF_037356315.1 Lithobates pipiens
TGTGTGTCCATCCATCCATCCATCCCTGTGTGTGTGTGTGTCCATCCATCCATCCATCCCTGTGTGTGTGTGTGTCCATCCATCCATCCATCCCTGTGTGTGTGTGTCTCCATCCATCCATCCATCCCTGTGTGTGTGTGTCTCCATCCATCCATCCCTGTGTGTGTGTGTCTCCATCCATCCATCCCTGTGTGTGTGTGTCTCCATCCATCCATCCCTGTGTGTGTGTGTATCCATCCATCCCTGTGTGTGTGTGTCTCCATCCATCCATCCCTGTGTGTGTGTGTCCATGTGTGTGTGTGTGTGTGTGTGTGTGTGTGTGTGTGTGTCCAGCCTACCTGTGTCCCGAGCCTGTGTCCCGAGCCTCCGTCCCGTGCCTTGCCTCCTTGCCTCCGTCCCGTGCCTTGCCTCCTTGCCTCCGTCCCGTGCCGTGCCTTGCCTCCTTGCCTCCGTCCCGTCCCGTGCCGTGCCTTGCCTTGCCTCCGTCCCGTGCCTTGCCAGGATCGCCGCTCTTCGTCGGCGCCTCGGCGGCCATTCTAAAATTCAAAAGCCGCGCCTCCGCCTTCGCCTGTGATAGGAGGAACACTGAATTTCCCAGCAGCCTGTGTTCCGCCTATCACGGACATCGTCTCATCCTCGTCCGTAGTACGAGGATGAGCGGATGTCCGTGATAGGCGGAACACTGACTGCTGGGAAATTCAGTGTTCCGCCTATCACAGGCGAAGGCGGAGGCGGAGGCGCGGCTTTTGAATTTTAGAATGTCCGCTGTCTGTCTGCTCGACACGCTGATCGAGCAGGCAGACAGCGATGACTCGAGTATAAGCCGAGGGGGGCACTTTCAGCCTCAAAAAAGAGGCTGAAAATCTCGGCTTATACTCGAGTATATACGGTAATAACTGGTTGGGCCACCCTTAGCAGCAACAACTGCAACCAAGCGTTTGCGATAACGTGCAATGAGGCTTTTACAGCGTCCTGGAGGAATTTTGGCCCACTCATCTTTGCAGAATTGTCCTAATTCAGTTACATTAGAGGGTTTTCGAGCATGAACGGCCTTTTTAAGGTCATACCACAACATCTCAATAGGATTCAGGTCAGGACTTTGGCTAGGCCACTCCAAAGTCTTCATTTTGTTTTTCTTCAGCCATTCGGTGGTGGACTTGCTGGTGTGTTTAGGATCATTGTCCTGCTGCAGAACCCAAGTTCGTTTCAGCTTGAGTACACGAACAGATGGTCGGACATTCTCCTTCAGGATCTCTTGGTAGACAGCAGAATTCATAGTTCCTTTTATCACGGCAAGTCTTCCAGGTCCTGAAGCAGCAAAACAGCCCCAGACCATCACACTACCACCACCATATTTTACTGTTGGTATAATGTTCTTTTTATGAAATGCAGTGTTCCTTCTACGCCAGATATACTTGGACACACACCTTCCAAAGAGTTCCACTTTTGTCTCATCGGTCCACAGAATGTTGTCCCAAAAGTCTTGGGGATCATCAAGATGTGTTGTGGAGAAATTGAGACGAGCTTTGATGTTCTTTTTGCTCAGCAGTGGTTTTCTCCTTGGAACTCTGCCATGCAGGCCATTTTTGCCCAGTCTTTTCCTGATGGTGGAGGCATGAACGCTGACCTTAACTGAGGCAAGTGAGGCCTGCAGTTCCTTGGACGTTGTTGTGGGGTCTTTTGTGACCTCTTGGATGAGTCGTCGCTGCGCTCTTGGGGTAATTTTGGGCGGCCGGCCACTCCTGGGAAGGTTCACCACTGTTCCATGTCTTCGCCATTTGTGGATAATGGCTCTCACTGTGGTTCGCTGGATTCCCAAAGCTTTGGAAATGGCTTTATAACCCTTTCCAGACTGATAGATCTCAATTACTTTCTTTCTCAATTGTTCCTGAATTTCTTTGGGTCTCGGCATGATGTGTAGCTTTTAAGGATCTTCTGGTGGACCTTACTGTGTCAAGCAGCTCCTATTTAAGTGATGCCTTGATTGTGAACAGGTGTGGCAATAATCAGGCCTGGGTGTGGCTAGAGAAATTGAACTCAGGTGTGGACAACCACAGTTATAGTATGTTTTAACAAGGGGGGCAATCACTTTTTCACACAGGGCCATGATGGTTTGGATTTTTTTTCACCTTTAATAATAAACACCTTCATTTACAAATTGCATTTTGTGTTTACTTGTGTTGTCCTTGACTATTGTTTAAATTGGTTTGATGTTCCGAAACACTTAAGTGTGACAAACATGCAAAGGAACAGGAAATGAGGAAGGGGGCAAACACTTTTTCACACCACTGTAAGTGTACTAAAGAATAAGCCCCTGCAGTGATTGTGTTTGCCTGCATGGGGATGAACAGGTATTCCAGGCATCCCTGTGCAGGCAGTCCTATTAATTTCAATTGGGATGCAGCGGCTGCATGGACACAGCTGCTGCCTGTAATTTAATAGCCCTGCAAGTGCGGGGGTGCGGCCCGGATCGCTGACAATGTGAATCCGGGAACCCGCAGCCACACAGACGAAAAAATTTAAAGCAGCGACTGCGTCCCTTTTGAAATGAATGAGGCCACCTGCATGAGAATGCACGGAACACCTGCTCATCCCCAGGCAGGCAAACATGGCCTTTGCGTGGGTGAATGATATAATACACCCGTGTGAATGAGGCCTTAGAAACCAGCTGGGAGGGCTTGCTAATCATGTGACGGTGCATCCGAGAATGGCAGGCTCTGACTTGCTGCCTTTACTGTTTTGCAGCCAGGCCGCGGCTCGCTCATTAAATAGCGCCTGTCAGAGGCAGCTCACTGCATGCATTTTTATGGCTCCTAAGGGTGAGATGACGGAGCCACGAGAAATGAGTAATGGTATTATATGACGGTATAATACACAAGAGCCTATTAACTGTTTACACACTAGATATGTTATAATGTCACCTTTAAAATATTCTGTATTTTGTTACATTTGTTGCATCCTTGCGAGTAACTGGCTGTAGGGTAAAAAAAAAACTTCTGCATGCAGTTACCCCTGCAGCCCCCCCCCCCCCAATACATACCTGAGCCCGGTCTCGATCCAGTGATGTGCACAAGAGCTTCGGCTCTCTCGCTCCTCATTCGCTTAGATACAGCAGTGGGAGCCATCAGAACCAGTGATGATGGAGCGAGGGGCAGGGCTGAGTCCTGCTCTGTGTGTCTTAAGAAGCAAGCATGCATGAGTGCCCCCATAGCAACTCCCCGAAAATACATACCTGAGCCTGATCTCGATCCAGCGATGAGCAGGAGAGCTGAGCCTCTTTCGTCTCTCTTGCTCCTCATTGGCTCAGATCAGTGGCGGCTGGCAGCAAGAAACCAACTTCCCCCCAGTCAGCCTGCAACGACCCCCTCTCCACTGTTGGTTGGGTCGCCTGCACTTACCAACCTTCCGGGGGTCTCGCAATCAGTCATCCAATTGCCGCACTTACCCCATGTAGCTTGCGGGCGGGCAGCACACCTACGGGCAATGGGAGGCGGCTTCTATCGGGTCTCCTCCTCCTCTGCATTACGGCAGCTTCCGCTGTGCGTCTCCTCCCTCCTCCTCCTAGGCATGCAATAGAATAGCCTGTCCTTTCAGCCAATCGGGTGATGGGTCTCAGGACCTGCTTCCTGATTGCCCAGTAGGAGAATCAGGGTTACAACAGCAATATTGTATTGTAACAATATTCATTCACTATTTTCACACAACTGGGTGGGCTCGTAACCCTGAGCCCACCCTTTTTTGAAGCCTCTGGCTCTATTCACACCCTTAAAAAACACCTCCCCCTCATTGGAATTCATGCATCCAGTGTCCTGCATGTAGATTAGGGGGCCAGGTGCATGGATAGGGTGCGCGGTGCCCATGCGCCCCTGATGGACGGTCCATCACTGGTTCAGATACAGCAGCAGGGATCATTGGCTCATAAGGGAAACGGGAACGACCCCCGCTCTGTATATTCATAAGACAGCTCAAGAATGAGCATGCATGAGTGCCCCCATAGCAAGCCGCTTGCTATGGGTGCACTTGGTGGGGGGGGAGCCAGGAGCGCCAGCAGGGGACCCCAGAAGAGGAAGATCAGGGCTGCTCTGTGCAAAACTATTACACGGAGCAAGTAAGTATGACATTTTTGCTATATACGAAAAAGAAGGAGGAGGATTTTCACGCAAACTGCCCTAGGTAATACCCACAGGGGCTGTTAAGCCTCCATAATTGAAAGAACCAAAATCCAATGCTTAAGGCTGGGTTCACACCTATGCGAATAGGATCAATTCGCTTAGCAGGAGAATATGACCGGCTCTCTATGGAGCTGGTTCACATGTCTCTGGGGCGGCTGCGGAGCGCACTGCGCAGAAATGCTGTGCGTCTTTTCCTCTGTTTCAGGGCCGAATTCAGGCAAAGATTCTGCCCTGATTCGTCCCTGAAATGGAGAACAGGGATGTACAGCGTTGCTGTGTGATCCGCGGCCAGTTTAGATGTGAATGAGCCTTAAACCAGGGTTCCACCCTAAAGTGGAACTTCCGCTCATCGAAACCCTCCCCCCCTCTGGTGTCACATTTGACACCTTTCAGGGGGGTGCAGATACCTGTCTAAGACAGGTATTTGCACCCACTTCCGGGCAAAGACTCCCACGGGAGTCTATGCTGCTTCCTTTCCCGTCGCGCTGTCTGCTGGGACACACACGGGTCCAAGAGACAGCGCAGAGCATTCTCATTGCGCTGCGTGACTCGCGCATGCGCAGTAGGGAACCGGGAAGTGAAGCCACAACGCTTCACTTCCTGATTCCCTCACCTAGAATGGCGGCGGCAGCAGCCAAGAGCCAAGCGATTGGCCTCGGCTACCAACATTGCTGGACCCCGGGACAGGTGAGTGTCCATTTATTAAAAGTCAGCAGCTGTAGTATTTATAGCTGCTGGCTTTTAATATTTATTTTTTTCCAGTGGACTCCCTCTTTAAAGGGTCGGGCCAGGGAGCATCAGGCTTGGAAGGAAAGCTCTAGATGATGCTGGACGTCCTCCAGCCAGGAAGAAAGATGGGCGGCAGCTTCTAATGCACACTGTGAGAAGCTCAGAGTGTGCAGTGAAATCAGAGCAAGCCAGTTCAGTACAGAAGAGAAGCCGGTACAACTGTGCAAGATTGAAGGCCGGAGGTCAGATTGAATCCTAGATGGTTGTGATCATTTAAAAAGAGTCTACAGAGAGAGAAATATCAGAGCCGCCTTGTGCTCAGGTGTCTGTGACTGTCATTGTTCTATGCTCCTTCTCTACTGATCCGGGACAAGTCTGTGTGGGTGAAGTGCCCGCGGTCAGTGCTGGTTCCAGGTCAGAGATTCACTAAGTAGTGAAAAGTCATCATAGCAGCCATGGATCGGAGGGGTTACAAAGGTAACTTCAAGAAGCAGGAGAAGCGGAATGAAATGAAAAAAAAATAAAGAACGTGAACATTATTTATACAAAAAAGAAGGAAACTAAAGAACCTTAAAGCGGAGGTCCACCCTAAAGTGGACCTTCCGCTCATCGGAACCCTCCCCCCCTCCGGTGCCACAATCGGCACCTTTCAGGTGGGAGGGGGGTGCAGATACCTGGATAATCCAGGTAACTGCACCCACTTCCGGGATAGCTCTCTGCGGAAAGGGGCGTAACTTACGCCCCTTTCCGCAAGTGCCCGCCCCTTCCCGCAAGTGCCCCGCTGCCTGCTGGGAAACACACAGATCCCAGAGGCAGCGGGGAGCGTCCTCATTGCGCAGCGCGGCTCGCACATGCGCAGTAGGGAACCGGGAAATGAAGCCGAAAGGCTCCACTTCCTGATTCCCATACCCAAGATGGCGGCGGCAGCACTCGAGTGTCGATCGAGAGATCGGCTTCGGGTGCCGACATCGCGGGCGCGCTGGACAGGTAAGTGTCACTATTTTAAAAGTCAGCAGCTGCAGTATTTGTAGCTGCTGGCTTTTAAAAAAAAAAAAACGCGGAGTCCCGGCGGACTCCCGCTTTAAAATAGATGGAATTCCTTTTTTTCCACGAAAAGCAGTTTTCACTTTTTGTATTCACCTACTGTATATTCTATGATAATATTATATTGTGTATATCGCATATACATGTAGCACACTCCTAGATAAGTTGCCAAGATGATATGTAAATTTTAGGGCTGTTACTGATTAAAAATTTTCATGTTCGATTCATCTTTTTTTTTTTTTTTTTATCAATTAATCGACGAATTTTGATTAATTATAACGCACATACAGATCCAACTACTTTTAGCTGATCTCCTTGCATTGCAACTCTGCATTAGTCAGTGGTAAATGTGGTATATACTACATACAATCACCCGACACTAGTTAGTTTCCACAATCCATGACTTAACTTCACAGTTCACACAAATACGTTTTAGGCTGGGTTCACACTGCTGCGATGCGGGAACGCTGCGAATCTACTGCGGGTTCCCGCATCGCATGCCTCCCGGCGGCAGTTCACACTGCCCTATGCGAACTGCTGGGAGTGTCAGTGAAAAGTTAATGATACCCACAAATCAGTTTGCATATCGCAGTGCGATCTGCAAACTCGGACAGGAATCGGATCGCATGGTGTGAGCACCCATGCGATCCGATTCTGCTGCGGACCAAAAAAAGGGTCCCGTGTGAGTTTGGGCCAGGATGCGATGCAAATTCAGCCATACTATCTGTATGGCTGAAATCGCATCGCACAGAGATCGCATGTGATTTGCACTGCAGTGCGGTGCGAATCACATCCGATCTCGTACACCGCAGCAGTGTGAACCCAGCCTTAAATTCAAACTGTAGAACTGGTATAAGTCTTTTTTTTTTTTCCACAGTAGCGTAACAATCCCTCCCCCTCCGGTCTAACTAATCACTCTCACCTTACGGCATGGACCCCTGTGCAAAGAGGTGGTCATGCAAGCGGGTATCAAAGGGGTTAACACGGACCATAAACTTCTCTCACATCTCCTTAGATCTCAGCAAGGATGCCAGGTCATGGGTAGAAAGAAAAGATCTCAGTGCTCACCGCTTAAGTGTAAGATTAAATTTTTGTGTTCAAACACAAACTACTCACATAAAGATGATAAAAACTCAGCATGTAAAGCCGACAATCGTGTTAGTTTCGTAGGGCAGCGGCGGGTGACATCATGTGTAGCTCCTCCCCCGTACGCGTTACGTTCAATCAGGACTTCGACGTCACCGGACTCCTCCCCCCTTCCCTTCGTTAGCAGACAGAGGCACTTGGGGAAGGGGGAGGAGTCCAGTGACGTCGATGTCCGTGACGTCACCAGATCTCCGACGGAACTCCCTGAAGACCCAGAAGCCGGCGGAGAGGTGTGTCCCGATCAAAAAAATGAATCGATTAATCGAGGAATTAATCTTTAATTTCCACAGCCCTAGTAAATTTAGTTATTTTTGCCTCCTCTGTAATCATTAGAGCAGCAATTGATTTATTTGGGCTGCTCTAGATCTCACAGGCTTCCCCCTGCTTTCCGATGGCTTCCAGAACATAGGGGGCTGGAAGAGGTAAATGCACAGCTTGAATGTATAGTGTGCTTCAGCCAATCTCTATGGTGATGTGCCCCAGTAGGTGGCTGGGGAGAACATAAATAGTCTGGGGTCTGCTGCCTCCATCTCTGGTAGGGGGAAACTGGCTGTCAAGCCGTGTGACTTCACATCCGGTTCCCTACTGTGCATACGCGAAGCGTGCTGCGCTTTGTGAATGGCCCGGCGGCGGGCGGAAGGAGCAGGGGGCTGAACTTCCGGACGACTTTGCCGCAGAAGTGGGAGCAGGTGCCTGTCAAAACCAAGTACCCGCTCCCCCTTCCTCTCTGAAATGTGCCAAATGTGGCAGCAGAGGGGGGGGGGGGAGGTAAATAAGCAGAGCTTCCCCTTTTGGGTGGAGCTCCGCTTTGAAGCGCAACTCCACTTTTGTTGAGAAATAAAACATTCCCCTCTGGGTGATCTCTGTTTCAAATCTTCTTTTTATTATTATTTTAGAAAAAAAAAAAATCAACCATAATACATTCTAGTACATTTACAACTGGGTGATCTCTGTACATTGCAAGGGCTATAATTATCTTTGTTGCAGATTCCTACCTTTTGTTATTCTGAAGAAATCCCTGTGTGTTTCTCTGTGCTCATGTGGGAAGGTGAGTCTAATGGGCGTGGTTCCCTAATTAGCAATCAGCTGTGCACCTGCAGAGCGCTTGTGAGGAAAATTGCAGGGTCTGCATCCCTTTAGATGTGTTCCTATTGGGAGTATCACACCAAAAATAAAATTTTTGTTGCAGGGGATGCCAAAAATCTGACTTGTATCTTAGTGCAGACTTCTGGATAAATCAGTGAGCCAATCACACAGGCAGGAAATTATGTTTCTGGGAGGCGTTCTGTGTACAGAACACCTCCAGGTCGCCATATCGCATTTTAAAGATTATAGCAGCTGCAGGTTGAAAAGGAAAGGAATTTTTAATAACATTAAACTGCAATATGACTTGTGTCGCAATTGTATACGCTATATTATATTTCTTTATTTGCTATTTTTTTCCCCCACGAAAGTTGAGTTATCCTTTAACCGCTTGCCAACCAGCACACGCCGATTTATGTCGGCAAAATGGCGCTGGTGGGCAAAAGGGTATACAGGTACGTCCCCTTTAAGAAGCGGTGTTGCCGGTGCGTGCGCGCCCGCCTCGGTCTCCATGACCGTGGGTCCAGCAGACTCGATGTCTGCCAGGTGCCTGCGATCGTGTCACGGAGCCGCAGAACGGGGAGATGCTTTTTTTAAACAAAGCGTTTCCCGTTCTGCCTAGTGACAGGACAGAGATCACTGCTCTCTGTCATCGGGAGCAGTGATCGCTGTCATGTGAGGTGTAGCCCCTCCCCCCCCCACAGTTAGAATCACTCCCTAGGACATACTTAACCCCTTCAAGTGGTTGTAAACCCTTACAAACCACTTTGACCTACAGGTAAGCCTAGATTAAGGCTTACCTGTAGGTCCAAGCAATATCTCCTAAACCTATATGGTTTAGGAGATATTTGCCCGAAAACGTGCACCGCTGTCTACGGCGCATGCGCATGCGTAGACAGCGGCGCGCAGGCGCACTGAGCGCGGCAGTTCCAAGAATGGAGCTGCCGCATTTGTCGACTCCCGTGCGCATGCGCGGGAGTGACGTCATCGCGGCTTCGCCGAATGACAGCGGCGGAGCTGCGAGACGCCACCAGCAAGATGGATGCGGCGGACTACAGGGGACAGCGGCGACTTCGCTGGCTCCTGTGTCAGGTAAGTGACACATAATGGGCTACTATGCGATCCATAGTAGTCCATTATGCTTTACCTTTGCAGGGAAAAAAAGAGGAAGTAAACTCATCAGGGTTTACTTCCTCTTTCACCGCCCCCTAGTGGTTAACCCCTTCACCGCCAGTGTCATTTACACAGTAATCAGTGCATTTTTATAGCTCTGATCGCTGTATAAATGACAATGGTCCCAAAATAGTGTCAAAAGTGTCTGATCTGTCCGCCATAATGTCGCAGTACCGATAAAGATCACAGATCGTTGCCATTACTAATAAATTTAAAATTTAAAATAAAAATGGCATGAAACTATCCCCTATTTTGTAGACGCTATAAATTTTGCGCAAACCAATCAATATACGCTTATTGCGATTTTATTTTCACCAAAAATATGTAGAAGAATACGTATCGGCCTAAACTGAGGAAAAAAATTTTTTTTTTAGATTTTTTTAGGGATATTTATTATAGCAAAAAGTAAAAAATATTGCGTTTTTTTCAAAATATTCGATCTTTTTTTGTTTATAGCGCAAAAAATAAAAACCGCAAAGGCAATCAAATCCCACCCAAAGACAGCCCTATTTGTGAGGAAAAAAAAGGACATCAATTTTGTTTGGGCACAACGTCGCATGACCGCGCAATTGTCAGTTAAAGCGACGCAGTCCGGAATCGTGAAAAGTAGGCTGGTCAGGAAGGGGGTAAATTCTTCCGGGGCTGAAGCGGTT